>NC_086454.1:249857316-249961192 GCF_028390025.1 Pseudophryne corroboree | reverse complement strand
TGTAAGCTTCCTGGCCATGACCGACCAGTAGAGGATAACAGAAAAAGGTTTTTAATTGAAATGACTATCTTTTTTGCAAAGTGGTATTGTAGTCTTTGTTTCAGCTGAGACAAAAATAAATCTTTTTATCTGCTTCTTATTTAGGGTTTTATGTTAGCTTGATAACATGTAGCACATAATCTCTGTGGCCAATGACACAGACGCATCTCGAGACCTCACCCTGACATGTTTTTGGGTGTATTTTCAGCTCCAATTTTGCCTGCAGATTCACCAAGTTAGTCCTCGTTAGTATAGTGGTGAGTATCCCCGCCTGTCACGCGGGAGACCGGGGTTCGATTCCCCGACGGGGAGAACATTGCAAGTTTTTATCAGGTTCAGAGATTCGTTGCTCAAGGTTATGGAGAATCAAAGTCCGAATCCAATTGTAGCGTGAAAAATATACCACTTGATTTTGAGAGCATAAGAAAGAACCAGAAACACCAATTGCATAGCCTCGTTTTTAGTTTGGGTATCACCCCTTGCTTTTATCTAGCATGGCATGTACTGTTTTTGTGCATTACAATATTTGCATATCATCCTCTTACAATTGGCTCGTGCTGTAACACAGGAGACAGCTATGTAGTGGACAAGTCTCTTGTGAGCTAAATCTGATTATGACATCACATCAATGTAGCAAAGCTGAAACTATTGTATGCCTACAGAGTATAGACTGAGAGAGAAGTGTCTTTTCCTATGAATTGCAGGCTAAAATGGACTTGCATCCCCTACTTTCAAAGGGAGTAACTGTATAGTAAGTGAGATAGATAGACCGATATCATGTAAGCTTCCTGGCCATGACCGACCAGTAGAGGATAACAGAAAAAGGTTTTTAATTGAAATAACTATCTTTTTTGCAAAGTGGTATTGTAGTCTTTGTTTCAGCTGAGACAAAAATAAATCTTTTTATCTGCTTCTTATTTAGGGTTTTATGTTAGCTTGATAACATGTAGCACATAATCTCTGTGGCCAATGACACAGACGCATCTCGAGACCTCACCCTGACATGTTTCTGGGTGTATTTTCAGCTCCAATTTTGCCTGCAGATCCAAGAAGTTAGTCCTCGTTAGTATAGTGGTGAGTATCCCCGCCTGTCACGCGGGAGACCGGGGTTCGATTCCCCGACGGGGAGAACATTGCAAGTTTTTATCAGGTTCAGAGATTCGTTGCTCAAGGTTATGGAGAATCAAAGTCCGAATCCAATTGTAGTGTGAAAAATATACCACTTGATTTTGAGAGCATAAGAAAGAACCAGAAACACCAATTGCATAGCCTCGTTTTTAGTTTGGGTATCACCCCTTGCTTTTATCTAGCATGGCATGTACTGTTTTTGTGCATTACAATATTTGCATATCATCCTCTTACAATTGGCTCATGCTGTAACAGAGGAGACAGCTATGTAGTGGACAAGTCTCTTGTGAGCTAAACCTGATTATGACATCACATCAATGTAGCAAAGCTGAAACTATTGTATGCCTACAGAGTATAGACTGAGAGAGAAGTGTCTTTTCCTATGAATTGCAGGCTAAAATGGACTTGCATCCCCTACTTTCAAAGGGAGTAACTGGATAGTAAGTGAGATAGATAGACCGATATCATGTAAGCTTCCTGGCCATGACCGACCAGTAGAGGATAACAGAAAAAGGTTTTTAATTGAAATGACTATCTTTTTTGCAAAGTGGTATTGTAGTCTTTGTTTCAGCTGAGACAAAAATAAATCTGTTTATCTGCTTCTTATTTAGGGTTTTATGTTAGCTTGATAACATGTAGCACATAATCTCTGTGGCCAATGACACAGACGCATCTCGAGACCTCACCCTGACATGTTTCTGGGTGTATTTTCAGCTCCAATTTTGCCTGCAGATTCAAGAAGTTAGTCCTTGTTAGTATAATGGTGAGTATCCCCGCCTGTCATGCGGGAGACCGGGGTTTGATTCCCCGACGGGGACAACATTGCAAGTTTTTATCAGGTTCAGAGATTCGTTGCTCAAGGTTATGGAGAATCAAAGTCCGAATCCAATTGTAGTGTGAAAAATATACCACTTGATTTTGAGAGCATAAGAAAGAACCAGAAACACCAATTGCATAGCCTCGTTTTTAGTTTGGGTATCACCCCTTGCTTTTATCTAGCATGGCATGTACTGTTTTTGTGCATTACAATATTTGCATATCATCCTCTTACAATTGGCTCATGCTGTAACACAGGAGACAGCTATGTAGTGGACAAGTCTCTTGTGAGCTAAACCTGATTATGACATCACATCAATGTAGCAAAGCTGAAACTATTGTATGCCTACAGAGTATAGACTGAGAGAGAAGTGTCTTTTCCTATGAATTGCAGGCTAAAATGGACTTGCATCCCCTACTTTCAAAGGGAGTAACTGTATAGTAAGTGAGATAGAAAGACCGATATCATGTAAGCTTCCTGGCCATGACCGACCAGTAGAGGATAACAGAAAAAGGTTTTTAATTGAAATGACTATCTTTTTTGCAAAGTGGTATTGTAGTCTTTGTTTCAGCTGAGACAAAAATAAATCTTTTTATCTGCTTCTTATTTAGGGTTTTATGTTAGCTTGATAACATGTAGCACATAATCTCTGTGGCCAATGACACAGACGCATCTCGAGACCTCACCCTGACATGTTTCTGGGTGTATTTTCAGCTCCAATTTTGCCTGCAGATTCAAGAAGTTAGTCCTCGTTAGTATAGTGGTGAGTATCCCCGCCTGTCACGCGGGAGACTGGGGTTCGATTCCCCGACGGGGAGAACATTGCAAGTTTTTATCAGGTTCAGAGATTCGTTGCTCAAGGTTATGGAGAATCAAAGTCCGAATCCAATTGTAGCGTGAAAAATATACCACTTGATTTTGAGAGCATAAGAAAGAACCAGAAACACCAATTGCATAGCCTCGTTTTTAGTTTGGGTATCACCCCTTGCTTTTATCTAGCATGGCATGTACTGTTTTTGTGCATTACAATATTTGCATATCATCCTCTTACAATTGGCTCATGCTGTAACAGAGGAGACAGCTATGTAGTGGACAAGTCTCTTGTGAGCTAAACCTGATTATGACATCACATCAATGTAGCAAAGCTGAAACTATTGTATGCCTACAGAGTATAGACTGAGAGAGAAGTGTCTTTTCCTATGAATTGCAGGCTAAAATGGACTTGCACCCCTACTTTCAAAGGGAGTAACTGGATAGTAAGTGAGATAGATAGACCGATATCATGTAAGCTTCCTGGCCATGACCGACCAGTAGAGGATAACAGAAAAAGGTTTTTAATTGAAATGACTATCTTTTTTGCAAAGTGGTATTGTAGTCTTTGTTTCAGCTGAGACAAAAATAAATCTGTTTATCTGCTTCTTATTTAGGGTTTTATGTTAGCTTGATAACATGTAGCACATAATCTCTGTGGCCAATGACACAGACGCATCTCGAGACCTCACCCTGACATGTTTCTGGGTGTATTTTCAGCTCCAATTTTGCCTGCAGATTCAAGAAGTTAGTCCTCGTTAGTATAGTGGTGAGTATCCCCACCTGTCACGCGGGAGACCGGGGTTCGATTCCCCGACGGGGAGAACATTGCAAGTTTTTATCAGGTTCAGAGATTCGTTGCTCAAGGTTATGGAGAATCAAAGTCCGAATCCAATTGTAGCGTGAAAAATATACCACTTGATTTTGAGAGCATAAGAAAGAACCAGAAACACCAATTGCATAGCCTCATTTTTAGTTTGGGTATCACCCCTTGCTTTTATCTAGCATGGCATGTACTGTTTTTGTGCATTACAATATTTGCATATCATCCTCTTACAATTGGCTCATGCTGTAACACAGGAGACAGCTATGTAGTGGACAAGTCTCTTGTGAGCTAAACCTGATTATGACATCACATCAATGTAGCAAAGCTGAAACTATTGTATGCCTACAGAGTATAGACTGAGAGAGAAGTGTCTTTTCCTATGAATTGCAGGCTAAAATGGACTTGCATCCCCTACTTTCAAAGGGAGTAACTGGATAGTAAGTGAGATAGATAGACCGATATCATGTAAGCTTCCTGGCCATGACCGACCAGTAGAGGATAACAGAAAAAGGTTTTTAATTGAAATGACTATCTTTTTTGCAAAGTGGTATTGTAGTCTTTGTTTCAGCTGAGACAAAAATAAATCTGTTTATCTGCTTCTTATTTAGGGTTTTATGTTAGCTTGATAACATGTAGCACATAATCTCTGTGGCCAATGACACAGACGCATCTCGAGACCTCACCCTGACATGTTTCTGGGTGTATTTTCAGCTCCAATTTTGCCTGCAGATTCAAGAAGTTAGTCCTTGTTAGTATAATGGTGAGTATCCCCACCTGTCACGCGGGAGACCGGGGTTCGATTCCCAGACGGGGAGAACATTGCAAGTTTTTATCAGGTTCAGAGATTCGTTGCTCAAGGTTATGGAGAATCAAAGTCCGAATCCAATTGTAGCGTGAAAAATATACCACTTGATTTTGAGAGCATAAGAAAGAACCAGAAACACCAATTGCATAGCCTCGTTTTTAGTTTGGGTATCACCCCTTGCTTTTATCTAGCATGGCATGTACTGTTTTTGTGCATTACAATATTTGCATATCATCCTCTTACAATTGGCTCGTGCTGTAACACAGGAGACAGCTATGTAGTGGACAAGTCTCTTGTGAGCTAAATCTGATTATGACATCACATCAATGTAGCAAAGCTGAAACTATTGTATGCCTACAGAGTATAGACTGAGAGAGAAGTGTCTTTTCCTATGAATTGCAGGCTAAAATGGACTTGCATCCCCTACTTTCAAAGGGAGTAACTGTATAGTAAGTGAGATAGATAGACCGATATCATGTAAGCTTCCTGGCCATGACCGACCAGTAGAGGATAACAGAAAAAGGTTTTTAATTGAAATGACTATCTTTTTTGCAAAGTGGTATTGTAGTCTTTGTTTCAGCTGAGACAAAAATAAATCTTTTTATCTGCTTCTTATTTAGGGTTTTATGTTAGCTTGATAACATGTAGCACATAATCTCTGTGGCCAATGACACAGACGCATCTCGAGACCTCACCCTGACATGTTTCTGGGTGTATTTTCAGCTCCAATTTTGCCTGCAGATTCAAGAAGTTAGTCCTCGTTAGTATAGTGGTGAGTATCCCCGCCTGTCATGCGGGAGACCGGGGTTTGATTCCCCGACGGGGAGAACATTGCAAGTTTTTATCAGGTTCAGAGATTCGTTGCTCAAGGTTATGGAGAATCAAAGTCCGAATCCAATTGTAGTGTGAAAAATATACCACTTGATTTTGAGAGCATAAGAAAGAACCAGAAACACCAATTGCATAGCCTCGTTTTTAGTTTGGGTATCACCCCTTGCTTTTATCTAGCATGGCATGTACTGTTTTTGTGCATTACAATATTTGCATATCATCCTCTTACAATTGGCTCATGCTGTAACACAGGAGACAGCTATGTAGTGGACAAGTCTCTTGTGAGCTAAACCTGATTATGACATCACATCAATGTAGCAAAGCTGAAACTATTGTATGCCTACAGAGTATAGACTGAGAGAGAAGTGTCTTTTCCTATGAATTGCAGGCTAAAATGGACTTGCATCCCCTACTTTCAAAGGGAGTAACTGTATAGTAAGTGAGATAGAAAGACCGATATCATGTAAGCTTCCTGGCCATGACCGACCAGTAGAGGATAACAGAAAAAGGTTTTTAATTGAAATGACTATCTTTTTTGCAAAGTGGTATTGTAGTCTTTGTTTCAGCTGAGACAAAAATAAATCTTTTTATCTGCTTCTTATTTAGGGTTTTATGTTAGCTTGATAACATGTAGCACATAATCTCTGTGGCCAATGACACAGACGCATCTCGAGACCTCACCCTGACATGTTTCTGGGTGTATTTTCAGCTCCAATTTTGCCTGCAGATTCAAGAAGTTAGTCCTCGTTAGTATAGTGGTGAGTATCCCCGCCTGTCACGCGGGAGACTGGGGTTCGATTCCCCGACGGGGAGAACATTGCAAGTTTTTATCAGGTTCAGAGATTCGTTGCTCAAGGTTATGGAGAATCAAAGTCCGAATCCAATTGTAGCGTGAAAAATATACCACTTGATTTTGAGAGCATAAGAAAGAACCAGAAACACCAATTGCATAGCCTCGTTTTTAGTTTGGGTATCACCCCTTGCTTTTATCTAGCATGGCATGTACTGTTTTTGTGCATTACAATATTTGCATATCATCCTCTTACAATTGGCTCATGCTGTAACAGAGGAGACAGCTATGTAGTGGACAAGTCTCTTGTGAGCTAAACCTGATTATGACATCACATCAATGTAGCAAAGCTGAAACTATTGTATGCCTACAGAGTATAGACTGAGAGAGAAGTGTCTTTTCCTATGAATTGCAGGCTAAAATGGACTTGCATCCCCTACTTTCAAAGGGAGTAACTGTATAGTAAGTGAGATAGAAAGACCGATATCATGTAAGCTTCCTGGCCATGACCGACCAGTAGAGGATAACAGAAAAAGGTTTTTAATTGAAATGACTATCTTTTTTGCAAAGTGGTATTGTAGTCTTTGTTTCAGCTGAGACAAAAATAAATCTTTTTATCTGCTTCTTATTTAGGGTTTTATGTTAGCTTGATAACATGTAGCACATAATCTCTGTGGCCAATGACACAGACGCATCTCGAGACCTCACCCTGACATGTTTCTGGGTGTATTTTCAGCTCCAATTTTGCCTGCAGATTCAAGAAGTTAGTCCTCGTTAGTATAGTGGTGAGTATCCCCACCTGTCACGCGGGAGACTGGGGTTCGATTCCCCGACGGGGAGAACATTGCAAGTTTTTATCAGGTTCAGAGATTCGTTGCTCAAGGTTATGGAGAATCAAAGTCCGAATCCAATTGTAGCGTGAAAAATATACCACTTGATTTTGAGAGCATAAGAAAGAACCAGAAACACCAATTGCATAGCCTCGTTTTTAGTTTGGGTATCACCCCTTGCTTTTATCTAGCATGGCATGTACTGTTTTTGTGCATTACAATATTTGCATATCATCCTCTTACAATTGGCTCGTGCTGTAACACAGGAGACAGCTATGTAGTGGACAAGTCTCTTGTGAGCTAAATCTGATTATGACATCACATCAATGTAGCAAAGCTGAAACTATTGTATGCCTACAGAGTATAGACTGAGAGAGAAGTGTCTTTTCCTATGAATTGCAGGCTAAAATGGACTTGCATCCCCTACTTTCAAAGGGAGTAACTGTATAGTAAGTGAGATAGATAGACCGATATCATGTAAGCTTCCTGGCCATGACCGACCAGTAGAGGATAACAGAAAAAGGTTTTTAATTGAAATGACTATCTTTTTTGCAAAGTGGTATTGTAGTCTTTGTTTCAGCTGAGACAAAAATAAATCTTTTTATCTGCTTCTTATTTAGGGTTTTATGTTAGCTTGATAACATGTAGCACATAATCTCTGTGGCCAATGACACAGACGCATCTCGAGACCTCACCCTGACATGTTTCTGGGTGTATTTTCAGCTCCAATTTTGCCTGCAGATTCAAGAAGTTAGTCCTCGTTAGTATAGTGGTGAGTATCCCCGCCTGTCACGCGGGAGACCGGGGTTCGATTCCCCGACGGGGAGAACATTGCAAGTTTTTATCAGGTTCAGAGATTCGTTGCTCAAGGTTATGGAGAATCAAAGTCCGAATCCAATTGTAGCGTGAAAAATATACCACTTGATTTTGAGAGCATAAGAAAGAACCAGAAACACCAATTGCATAGCCTCATTTTTAGTTTGGGTATCACCCCTTGCTTTTATCTAGCATGGCATGTACTGTTTTTGTGCATTACAATATTTGCATATCATCCTCTTACAATTGGCTCATGCTGTAACACAGGAGACAGCTATGTAGTGGACAAGTCTCTTGTGAGCTAAACCTGATTATGACATCACATCAATGTAGCAAAGCTGAAACTATTGTATGCCTATAGACTGAGAGAGAAGTGTCTTTTCCTATGAATTGCAGGCTAAAATGGACTTGCATCCCCTACTTTCAAAGGGAGTAACTGTATAGTAAGTGAGATAGATAGACCGATATCATGTAAGCTTCCTGGCCATGACCGACCAGTAGAGGATAACAGAAAAAGGTTTTTAATTGAAATAACTATCTTTTTTGCAAAGTGGTATTGTAGTCTTTGTTTCAGCTGAGACAAAAATAAATCTTTTTATCTGCTTCTTATTTAGGGTTTTATGTTAGCTTGATAACATGTAGCACATAATCTCTGTGGCCAATGACACAGACGCATCTCGAGACCTCACCCTGACATGTTTCTGGGTGTATTTTCAGCTCCAATTTTGCCTGCAGATCCAAGAAGTTAGTCCTCGTTAGTATAGTGGTGAGTATCCCCGCCTGTCACGCGGGAGACCGGGGTTCGATTCCCCGACGGGGAGAACATTGCAAGTTTTTATCAGGTTCAGAGATTCGTTGCTCAAGGTTATGGAGAATCAAAGTCCGAATCCAATTGTAGTGTGAAAAATATACCACTTGATTTTGAGAGCATAAGAAAGAACCAGAAACACCAATTGCATAGCCTCGTTTTTAGTTTGGGTATCACCCCTTGCTTTTATCTAGCATGGCATGTACTGTTTTTGTGCATTACAATATTTGCATATCATCCTCTTACAATTGGCTCATGCTGTAACACAGGAGACAGCTATGTAGTGGACAAGTCTCTTGTGAGCTAAACCTGATTATGACATCACATCAATGTAGCAAAGCTGAAACTATTGTATGCCTACAGAGTATAGACTGAGAGAGAAGTGTCTTTTCCTATGAATTGCAGGCTAAAATGGACTTGCATCCCCTACTTTCAAAGGGAGTAACTGTATAGTAAGTGAGATAGAAAGACCGATATCATGTAAGCTTCCTGGCCATGACCGACCAGTAGAGGATAACAGAAAAAGGTTTTTAATTGAAATGACTATCTTTTTTGCAAAGTGGTATTGTAGTCTTTGTTTCAGCTGAGACAAAAATAAATCTTTTTATCTGCTTCTTATTTAGGGTTTTATGTTAGCTTGATAACATGTAGCACATAATCTCTGTGGCCAATGACACAGACGCATCTCGAGACCTCACCCTGACATGTTTCTGGGTGTATTTTCAGCTCCAATTTTGCCTGCAGATTCAAGAAGTTAGTATAGTGGTGAGTATCCCCGCCTGTCACGCGGGAGACTGGGGTTCGATTCCCCAACGGGGAGAACATTGCAAGTTTTTATCAGGTTCAGAGATTCGTTGCTCAAGGTTATGGAGAATCAAAGTCCGAATCCAATTGTAGCGTGAAAAATATACCACTTGATTTTGAGAGCATAAGAAAGAACCAGAAACACCAATTGCATAGCCTCGTTTTTAGTTTGGGTATCACCCCTTGCTTTTATCTAGCATGGCATGTACTGTTTTTGTGCATTACAATATTTGCATATCATCCTCTTACAATTGGCTCATGCTGTAACAGAGGAGACAGCTATGTAGTGGACAAGTCTCTTGTGAGCTAAACCTGATTATGACATCACATCAATGTAGCAAAGCTGAAACTATTGTATGCCTACAGAGTATAGACTGAGAGAGAAGTGTCTTTTCCTATGAATTGCAGGCTAAAATGGACTTGCATCCCCTACTTTCAAAGGGAGTAACTGGATAGTAAGTGAGATAGATAGACCGATATCATGTAAGCTTCCTGGCCATGACCGACCAGTAGAGGATAACAGAAAAAGGTTTTTAATTGAAATGACTATCTTTTTTGCAAAGTGGTATTTTAGTCTTTGTTTCAGCTGAGACAAAAATAAATCTGTTTATCTGCTTCTTATTTAGGGTTTTATGTTAGCTTGATAACATGTAGCACATAATCTCTGTGGCCAATGACACAGACGCATCTCGAGACCTCACCCTGACATGTTTCTGGGTGTATTTTCAGCTCCAATTTTGCCTGCAGATTCAAGAAGTTAGTCCTTGTTAGTATAGTGGTGAGTATCCCCGCCTGTCACGCGGGAGACCGGGGTTCGATTCCCAGACGGGGAGAACATTGCAAGTTTTTATCAGGTTCAGAGATTCGTTGCTCAAGGTTATGGAGAATCAAAGTCCGAATCCAATTGTAGCGTGAAAAATATACCACTTGATTTTGAGAGCATAAGAAAGAACCAGAAACACCAATTGCATAGCCTCGTTTTTAGTTTGGGTATCACCCCTTGCTTTTATCTAGCATGGCATGTACTGTTTTTGTGCATTACAATATTTGCATATCATCCTCTTACAATTGGCTCGTGCTGTAACACAGGAGACAGCTATGTAGTGGACAAGTCTCTTGTGAGCTAAATCTGATTATGACATCACATCAATGTAGCAAAGCTGAAACTATTGTATGCCTACAGAGTATAGACTGAGAGAGAAGTGTCTTTTCCTATGAATTGCAGGCTAAAATGGACTTGCATCCCCTACTTTCAAAGGGAGTAACTGTATAGTAAGTGAGATAGATAGACCGATATCATGTAAGCTTCCTGGCCATGACCGACCAGTAGAGGATAACAGAAAAAGGTTTTTAATTGAAATAACTATCTTTTTTGCAAAGTGGTATTGTAGTCTTTGTTTCAGCTGAGACAAAAATAAATCTTTTTATCTGCTTCTTATTTAGGGTTTTATGTTAGCTTGATAACATGTAGCACATAATCTCTGTGGCCAATGACACAGACGCATCTCGAGACCTCACCCTGACATGTTTCTGGGTGTATTTTCAGCTCCAATTTTGCCTGCAGATCCAAGAAGTTAGTCCTCGTTAGTATAGTGGTGAGTATCCCCGCCTGTCACGCGGGAGACCGGGGTTCGATTCCCCGACGGGGAGAACATTGCAAGTTTTTATCAGGTTCAGAGATTCGTTGCTCAAGGTTATGGAGAATCAAAGTCCGAATCCAATTGTAGTGTGAAAAATATACCACTTGATTTTGAGAGCATAAGAAAGAAACACCAATTGCATAGCCTCGTTTTTAGTTTGGGTATCACCCTTGCTTTTATCTAGCATGGCATGTACTGTTTTTGTGCATTACAATATTTGCATATCATCCTCTTACAATTGGCTCATGCTGTAACACAGGAGACAGCTATGTAGTGGACAAGTCTCTTGTGAGCTAAACCTGATTATGACATCACATCAATGTAGCAAAGCTGAAACTATTGTATGCCTACAGAGTATAGACTGAGAGAGAAGTGTCTTTTCCTATGAATTGCAGGCTAAAATGGACTTGCATCCCCTACTTTCAAAGGGAGTAACTGTATAGTAAGTGAGATAGATAGACCGATATCATGTAAGCTTCCTGGCCATGACCGACCAGTAGAGGATAACAGAAAAAGGTTTTTAATTGAAATAACTATCTTTTTTGCAAAGTGGTATTGTAGTCTTTGTTTCAGCTGAGACAAAAATAAATCTTTTTATCTGCTTCTTATTTAGGGTTTTATGTTAGCTTGATAACATGTAGCACATAATCTCTGTGGCCAATGACACAGACGCATCTCGAGACCTCACCCTGACATGTTTCTGGGTGTATTTTCAGCTCCAATTTTGCCTGCAGATCCAAGAAGTTAGTCCTCGTTAGTATAGTGGTGAGTATCCCCGCCTGTCACGCGGGAGACCGGGGTTCGATTCCCCGACGGGGAGAACATTGCAAGTTTTTATCAGGTTCAGAGATTCGTTGCTCAAGGTTATGGAGAATCAAAGTCCGAATCCAATTGTAGTGTGAAAAATATACCACTTGATTTTGAGAGCATAAGAAAGAACCAGAAACACCAATTGCATAGCCTCGTTTTTAGTTTGGGTATCACCCCTTGCTTTTATCTAGCATGGCATGTACTGTTTTTGTGCATTACAATATTTGCATATCATCCTCTTACAATTGGCTCATGCTGTAACACAGGAGACAGCTATGTAGTGGACAAGTCTCTTGTGAGCTAAACCTGATTATGACATCACATCAATGTAGCAAAGCTGAAACTATTGTATGCCTACAGAGTATAGACTGAGAGAGAAGTGTCTTTTCCTATGAATTGCAGGCTAAAATGGACTTGCATCCCCTACTTTCAAAGGGAGTAACTGTATAGTAAGTGAGATAGATAGACCGATATCATGTAAGCTTCCTGGCCATGACCGACCAGTAGAGGATAACAGAAAAAGGTTTTTAATTGAAATAACTATCTTTTTTGCAAAGTGGTATTGTAGTCTTTGTTTCAGCTGAGACAAAAATAAATCTGTTTATCTGCTTCTTATTTAGGGTTTTATGTTAGCTTGATAACATGTAGCACATAATCTCTGTGGCCAATGACACAGACGCATCTCGAGACCTCACCCTGACATGTATCTGGGTGTATTTTCAGCTCCAATTTTGCCTGCAGATTCAAGAAGTTAGTCCTCGTTAGTATAGTGGTGAGTATCCCCGCCTATCACGCGGGAGACCAGGGTTCGATTGCCCGACGGGGAGAACATTGCAAGTTTTTATCAGGTTCAGAGATTCGTTGCTCAAGGTTATGGAGAATCAAAGTCCGAATCCAATTGTAGCGTGAAAAATATACCACTTGATTTTGAGAGCATAAGAAAGAACCAGAAACACCAATTGCATAGCCTCATTTTTAGTTTGGGTATCACCCCTTGCTTTTATCTAGCATGGCATGTACTGTTTTTGTGCATTACAATATTTGCATATCATCCTCTTACAATTGGCTCATGCTGTAACACAGGAGACAGCTATGTAGTGGACAAGTCTCTTGTGAGCTAAACCTGATTATGACATCACATCAATGTAGCAAAGCTGAAACTATTGTATGCCTATAGACTGAGAGAGAAGTGTCTTTTCCTATGAATTGCAGGCTAAAATGGACTTGCATCCCCTACTTTCAAAGGGAGTAACTGTATAGTAAGTGAGATAGATAGACCGATATCATGTAAGCTTCCTGGCCATGACCGACCAGTAGAGGATAACAGAAAAAGGTTTTTAATTGAAATAACTATCTTTTTTGCAAAGTGGTATTGTAGTCTTTGTTTCAGCTGAGACAAAAATAAATCTTTTTATCTGCTTCTTATTTAGGGTTTTATGTTAGCTTGATAACATGTAGCACATAATCTCTGTGGCCAATGACACAGACGCATCTCGAGACCTCACCCTGACATGTTTCTGGGTGTATTTTCAGCTCCAATTTTGCCTGCAGATCCAAGAAGTTAGTCCTCGTTAGTATAGTGGTGAGTATCCCCGCCTGTCACGCGGGAGACCGGGGTTCGATTCCCCGACGGGGAGAACATTGCAAGTTTTTATCAGGTTCAGAGATTCGTTGCTCAAGGTTATGGAGAATCAAAGTCCGAATCCAATTGTAGTGTGAAAAATATACCACTTGATTTTGAGAGCATAAGAAAGAAACACCAATTGCATAGCCTCGTTTTTAGTTTGGGTATCACCCTTGCTTTTATCTAGCATGGCATGTACTGTTTTTGTGCATTACAATATTTGCATATCATCCTCTTACAATTGGCTCATGCTGTAACACAGGAGACAGCTATGTAGTGGACAAGTCTCTTGTGAGCTAAACCTGATTATGACATCACATCAATGTAGCAAAGCTGAAACTATTGTATGCCTACAGAGTATAGACTGAGAGAGAAGTGTCTTTTCCTATGAATTGCAGGCTAAAATGGACTTGCATCCCCTACTTTCAAAGGGAGTAACTGTATAGTAAGTGAGATAGATAGACCGATATCATGTAAGCTTCCTGGCCATGACCGACCAGTAGAGGATAACAGAAAAAGGTTTTTAATTGAAATAACTATCTTTTTTGCAAAGTGGTATTGTAGTCTTTGTTTCAGCTGAGACAAAAATAAATCTTTTTATCTGCTTCTTATTTAGGGTTTTATGTTAGCTTGATAACATGTAGCACATAATCTCTGTGGCCAATGACACAGACGCATCTCGAGACCTCACCCTGACATGTTTCTGGGTGTATTTTCAGCTCCAATTTTGCCTGCGGATCCAAGAAGTTAGTCCTCGTTAGTATAGTGGTGAGTATCCCCGCCTGTCACGCGGGAGACCGGGGTTCGATTCCCCGACGGGGAGAACATTGCAAGTTTTTATCAGGTTCAGAGATTCGTTGCTCAAGGTTATGGAGAATCAAAGTCCGAATCCAATTGTAGTGTGAAAAATATACCACTTGATTTTGAGAGCATAAGAAAGAACCAGAAACACCAATTGCATAGCCTCGTTTTTAGTTTGGGTATCACCCCTTGCTTTTATCTAGCATGGCATGTACTGTTTTTGTGCATTACAATATTTGCATATCATCCTCTTACAATTGGCTCATGCTGTAACACAGGAGACAGCTATGTAGTGGACAAGTCTCTTGTGAGCTAAACCTGATTATGACATCACATCAATGTAGCAAAGCTGAAACTATTGTATGCCTACAGAGTATAGACTGAGAGAGAAGTGTCTTTTCCTATGAATTGCAGGCTAAAATGGACTTGCATCCCCTACTTTCAAAGGGAGTAACTGTATAGTAAGTGAGATAGATAGACCGATATCATGTAAGCTTCCTGGCCATGACCGACCAGTAGAGGATAACAGAAAAAGGTTTTTAATTGAAATAACTATCTTTTTTGCAAAGTGGTATTGTAGTCTTTGTTTCAGCTGAGACAAAAATAAATCTGTTTATCTGCTTCTTATTTAGGGTTTTATGTTAGCTTGATAACATGTAGCACATAATCTCTGTGGCCAATGACACAGACGCATCTCGAGACCTCACCCTGACATGTATCTGGGTGTATTTTCAGCTCCAATTTTGCCTGCAGATTCAAGAAGTTAGTCCTCGTTAGTATAGTGGTGAGTATCCCCGCCTATCACGCGGGAGACCAGGGTTCGATTGCCCGACGGGGAGAACATTGCAAGTTTTTATCAGGTTCAGAGATTCGTTGCTCAAGGTTATGGAGAATCAAAGTCCGAATCCAATTGTAGCGTGAAAAATATACCACTTGATTTTGAGAGCATAAGAAAGAACCAGAAACACCAATTGCATAGCCTCATTTTTAGTTTGGGTATCACCCCTTGCTTTTATCTAGCATGGCATGTACTGTTTTTGTGCATTACAATATTTGCATATCATCCTCTTACAATTGGCTCATGCTGTAACACAGGAGACAGCTATGTAGTGGACAAGTCTCTTGTGAGCTAAACCTGATTATGACATCACATCAATGTAGCAAAGCTGAAACTATTGTATGCCTATAGACTGAGAGAGAAGTGTCTTTTCCTATGAATTGCAGGCTAAAATGGACTTGCATCCCCTACTTTCAAAGGGAGTAACTGTATAGTAAGTGAGATAGATAGACCGATATCATGTAAGCTTCCTGGCCATGACCGACCAGTAGAGGATAACAGAAAAAGGTTTTTAATTGAAATAACTATCTTTTTTGCAAAGTGGTATTGTAGTCTTTGTTTCAGCTGAGACAAAAATAAATCTTTTTATCTGCTTCTTATTTAGGGTTTTATGTTAGCTTGATAACATGTAGCACATAATCTCTGTGGCCAATGACACAGACGCATCTCGAGACCTCACCCTGACATGTTTCTGGGTGTATTTTCAGCTCCAATTTTGCCTGCAGATCCAAGAAGTTAGTCCTCGTTAGTATAGTGGTGAGTATCCCCGCCTGTCACGCGGGAGACCGGGGTTCGATTCCCCGACGGGGAGAACATTGCAAGTTTTTATCAGGTTCAGAGATTCGTTGCTCAAGGTTATGGAGAATCAAAGTCCGAATCCAATTGTAGTGTGAAAAATATACCACTTGATTTTGAGAGCATAAGAAAGAAACACCAATTGCATAGCCTCGTTTTTAGTTTGGGTATCACCCTTGCTTTTATCTAGCATGGCATGTACTGTTTTTGTGCATTACAATATTTGCATATCATCCTCTTACAATTGGCTCATGCTGTAACACAGGAGACAGCTATGTAGTGGACAAGTCTCTTGTGAGCTAAACCTGATTATGACATCACATCAATGTAGCAAAGCTGAAACTATTGTATGCCTACAGAGTATAGACTGAGAGAGAAGTGTCTTTTCCTATGAATTGCAGGCTAAAATGGACTTGCATCCCCTACTTTCAAAGGGAGTAACTGTATAGTAAGTGAGATAGAAAGACCGATATCATGTAAGCTTCCTGGCCATGACCGACCAGTAGAGGATAACAGAAAAAGGTTTTTAATTGAAATGACTATCTTTTTTGCAAAGTGGTATTGTAGTCTTTGTTTCAGCTGAGACAAAAATAAATCTTTTTATCTGCTTCTTATTTAGGGTTTTATGTTAGCTTGATAACATGTAGCACATAATCTCTGTGGCCAATGACACAGACGCATCTCGAGACCTCACCCTGACATGTTTCTGGGTGTATTTTCAGCTCCAATTTTGCCTGCAGATTCAAGAAGTTAGTCCTCGTTAGTATAGTGGTGAGTATCCCCGCCTGTCACGCGGGAGACTGGGGTTCGATTCCCCAACGGGGAGAACATTGCAAGTTTTTATCAGGTTCAGAGATTCGTTGCTCAAGGTTATGGAGAATCAAAGTCCGAATCCAATTGTAGCGTGAAAAATATACCACTTGATTTTGAGAGCATAAGAAAGAACCAGAAACAACAATTGCATAGCCTCGTTTTTAGTTTGGGTATCACCCCTTGCTTTTATCTAGCATGGCATGTACTGTTTTTGTGCATTACAATATTTGCATATCATCCTCTTACAATTGGCTCATGCTGTAACAGAGGAGACAGCTATGTAGTGGACAAGTCTCTTGTGAGCTAAACCTGATTATGACATCACATCAATGTAGCAAAGCTGAAACTATTGTATGCCTACAGAGTATAGACTGAGAGAGAAGTGTCTTTTCCTATGAATTGCAGGCTAAAATGGACTTGCATCCCCTACTTTCAAAGGGAGTAACTGGATAGTAAGTGAGATAGATAGACCGATATCATGTAAGCTTCCTGGCCATGACCGACCAGTAGAGGATAACAGAAAAAGGTTTTTAATTGAAATGACTATCTTTTTTGCAAAGTGGTATTGTAGTCTTTGTTTCAGCTGAGACAAAAATAAATCTGTTTATCTGCTTCTTATTTAGGGTTTTATGTTAGCTTGATAACATGTAGCACATAATCTCTGTGGCCAATGACACAGACGCATCTCGAGACCTCACCCTGACATGTTTCTGGGTGTATTTTCAGCTCCAATTTTGCCTGCAGATTCAAGAAGTTAGTCCTTGTTAGTATAGTGGTGAGTATCCCCGCCTGTCACGCGGGAGACCGGGGTTCGATTCCCCGACGGGGAGAACATTGCAAGTTTTTATCAGGTTCAGAGATTCGTTGCTCAAGGTTATGGAGAATCAAAGTCCGAATCCAATTGTAGCGTGAAAAATATACCACTTGATTTTGAGAGCATAAGAAAGAACCAGAAACACCAATTGCATAGCCTCATTTTTAGTTTGGGTATCACCCCTTGCTTTTATCTAGCATGGCATGTACTGTTTTTGTGCATTACAATATTTGCATATCATCCTCTTACAATTGGCTCGTGCTGTAACACAGGAGACAGCTATGTAGTGGACAAGTCTCTTGTGAGCTAAATCTGATTATGACATCACATCAATGTAGCAAAGCTGAAACTATTGTATGCCTACAGAGTATAGACTGAGAGAGAAGTGTCTTTTCCTATGAATTGCAGGCTAAAATGGGCTTGCATCCCCTACTTTCAAAGGGAGTAACTGTATAGTAAGTGAGATAGATAGACCGATATCATGTAAGCTTCCTGGCCATGACCGACCAGTAGAGGATAACAGAAAAAGGTTTTTAATTGAAATGACTATCTTTTTTGCAAAGTGGTATTGTAGTCTTTGTTTCAGCTGAGACAAAAATAAATCTTTTTATCTGCTTCTTATTTAGGGTTTTATGTTAGCTTGATAACATGTAGCACATAATCTCTGTGGCCAATGACACAGACGCATCTCGAGACCTCACCCTGACATGTTTCTGGGTGTATTTTCAGCTCCAATTTTGCCTGCAGATTCAAGAAGTTAGTCCTCGTTAGTATAGTGGTGAGTATCCCCGCCTGTCACGCGGGAGACCGGGGTTCGATTCCCCGACGGGGAGAACATTGCAAGTTTTTATCAGGTTCAGAGATTCGTTGCTCAAGGTTATGGAGAATCAAAGTCCGAATCCAATTGTAGCGTGAAAAATATACCACTTGATTTTGAGAGCATAAGAAAGAACCAGAAACACCAATTGCATAGCCTCATTTTTAGTTTGGGTATCACCCCTTGCTTTTATCTAGCATGGCATGTACTGTTTTTGTGCATTACAATATTTGCATATCATCCTCTTACAATTGGCTCATGCTGTAACACAGGAGACAGCTATGTAGTGGACAAGTCTCTTGTGAGCTAAACCTGATTATGACATCACATCAATGTAGCAAAGCTGAAACTATTGTATGCCTATAGACTGAGAGAGAAGTGTCTTTTCCTATGAATTGCAGGCTAAAATGGACTTGCATCCCCTACTTTCAAAGGGAGTAACTGTATAGTAAGTGAGATAGATAGACCGATATCATGTAAGCTTCCTGGCCATGACCGACCAGTAGAGGATAACAGAAAAAGGTTTTTAATTGAAATAACTATCTTTTTTGCAAAGTGGTATTGTAGTCTTTGTTTCAGCTGAGACAAAAATAAATCTGTTTATCTGCTTCTTATTTAGGGTTTTATGTTAGCTTGATAACATATAGCACATAATCTCTGTGGCCAATGACACAGACGCATCTCGAGACCTCACCCTGACATGTTTCTGGGTGTATTTTCAGCTCCAATTTTGCCTGCAGATTCAAGAAGTTAGTCCTCGTTAGTATAGTGGTGAGTATCCCCGCCTATCACGCGGGAGACCGGGGTTCGATTCCCCGACGGGGAGAACATTGCAAGTTTTTATCAGGTTCAGAGATTCGTTGCTCAAGGTTATGGAGAATCAAAGTCCGAATCCAATTGTAGCGTGAAAAATATACCACTTGATTTTGAGAGCATAAGAAAGAACCAGAAACACCAATTGCATAGCCTCATTTTTAGTTTGGGTATCACCCCTTGCTTTTATCTAGCATGGCATGTACTGTTTTTGTGCATTACAATATTTGCATATCATCCTCTTACAATTGGCTCATGCTGTAACACAGGAGACAGCTATGTAGTGGACAAGTCTCTTGTGAGCTAAACCTGATTATGACATCACATCAATGTAGCAAAGCTGAAACTATTGTATGCCTATAGACTGAGAGAGAAGTGTCTTTTCCTATGAATTGCAGGCTAAAATGGACTTGCATCCCCTACTTTCAAAGGGAGTAACTGTATAGTAAGTGAGATAGATAGACCGATATCATGTAAGCTTCCTGGCCATGACCGACCAGTAGAGGATAACAGAAAAAGGTTTTTAATTGAAATAACTATCTTTTTTGCAAAGTGGTATTGTAGTCTTTGTTTCAGCTGAGACAAAAATAAATCTTTTTATCTGCTTCTTATTTAGGGTTTTATGTTAGCTTGATAACATGTAGCACATAATCTCTGTGGCCAATGACACAGACGCATCTCGAGACCTCACCCTGACATGTTTCTGGGTGTATTTTCAGCTCCAATTTTGCCTGCAGATCCAAGAAGTTAGTCCTCGTTAGTATAGTGGTGAGTATCCCCGCCTGTCACGTGGGAGACCGGGGTTCGATTCCCCGACGGGGAGAACATTGCAAGTTTTTATCAGGTTCAGAGATTCGTTGCTCAAGGTTATGGAGAATCAAAGTCCGAATCCAATTGTAGTGTGAAAAATATACCACTTGATTTTGAGAGCATAAGAAAGAAACACCAATTGCATAGCCTCGTTTTTAGTTTGGGTATCACCCCTTGCTTTTATCTAGCATGGCATGTACTGTTTTTGTGCATTACAATATTTGCATATCATCCTCTTACAATTGGCTCATGCTGTAACACAGGAGACAGCTATGTAGTGGACAAGTCTCTTGTGAGCTAAACCTGATTATGACATCACATCAATGTAGCAAAGCTGAAACTATTGTATGCCTATAGACTGAGAGAGAAGTGTCTTTTCCTATGAATTGCAGGCTAAAATGGACTTGCATCCCCTACTTTCAAAGGGAGTAACTGTATAGTAAGTGAGATAGATAGACCGATATCATGTAAGCTTCCTGGCCATGACCGACCAGTAGAGGATAACAGAAAAAGGTTTTTAATTGAAATAACTATCTTTTTTGCAAAGTGGTATTGTAGTCTTTGTTTCAGCTGAGACAAAAATAAATCTTTTTATCTGCTTCTTATTTAGGGTTTTATGTTAGCTTGATAACATGTAGCACATAATCTCTGTGGCCAATGACACAGACGCATCTCGAGACCTCACCCTGACATGTTTCTGGGTGTATTTTCAGCTCCAATTTTGCCTGCAGATTCAAGAAGTTAGTCCTTGTTAGTATAGTGGTGAGTATCCCCGCCTGTCACGCGGGAGACCGGGGTTCGATTCCCCGACGGGGAGAACATTGCAAGTTTTTATCAGGTTCAGAGATTCGTTGCTCAAGGTTATGGAGAATCAAAGTCCGAATCCAATTGTAGCGTGAAAAATATACCACTTGATTTTGAGAGCATAAGAAAGAACCAGAAACACCAATTGCATAGCCTCATTTTTAGTTTGGGTATCACCCCTTGCTTTTATCTAGCATGGCATGTACTGTTTTTGTGCATTACAATATTTGCATATCATCCTCTTACAATTGGCTCGTGCTGTAACACAGGAGACAGCTATGTAGTGGACAAGTCTCTTGTGAGCTAAATCTGATTATGACATCACATCAATGTAGCAAAGCTGAAACTATTGTATGCCTACAGAGTATAGACTGAGAGAGAAGTGTCTTTTCCTATGAATTGCAGGCTAAAATGGGCTTGCATCCCCTACTTTCAAAGGGAGTAACTGTATAGTAAGTGAGATAGATAGACCGATATCATGTAAGCTTCCTGGCCATGACCGACCAGTAGAGGATAACAGAAAAAGGTTTTTAATTGAAATGACTATCTTTTTTGCAAAGTGGTATTGTAGTCTTTGTTTCAGCTGAGACAAAAATAAATCTTTTTATCTGCTTCTTATTTAGGGTTTTATGTTAGCTTGATAACATGTAGCACATAATCTCTGTGGCCAATGACACAGACGCATCTCGAGACCTCACCCTGACATGTTTCTGGGTGTATTTTCAGCTCCAATTTTGCCTGCAGATTCAAGAAGTTAGTCCTCGTTAGTATAGTGGTGAGTATCCCCGCCTGTCACGCGGGAGACCGGGGTTCGATTCCCCGACGGGGAGAACATTGCAAGTTTTTATCAGGTTCAGAGATTCGTTGCTCAAGGTTATGGAGAATCAAAGTCCGAATCCAATTGTAGCGTGAAAAATATACCACTTGATTTTGAGAGCATAAGAAAGAACCAGAAACACCAATTGCATAGCCTCATTTTTAGTTTGGGTATCACCCCTTGCTTTTATCTAGCATGGCATGTACTGTTTTTGTGCATTACAATATTTGCATATCATCCTCTTACAATTGGCTCATGCTGTAACACAGGAGACAGCTATGTAGTGGACAAGTCTCTTGTGAGCTAAACCTGATTATGACATCACATCAATGTAGCAAAGCTGAAACTATTGTATGCCTATAGACTGAGAGAGAAGTGTCTTTTCCTATGAATTGCAGGCTAAAATGGACTTGCATCCCCTACTTTCAAAGGGAGTAACTGTATAGTAAGTGAGATAGATAGACCGATATCATGTAAGCTTCCTGGCCATGACCGACCAGTAGAGGATAACAGAAAAAGGTTTTTAATTGAAATAACTATCTTTTTTGCAAAGTGGTATTGTAGTCTTTGTTTCAGCTGAGACAAAAATAAATCTGTTTATCTGCTTCTTATTTAGGGTTTTATGTTAGCTTGATAACATGTAGCACATAATCTCTGTGGCCAATGACACAGACGCATCTCGAGACCTCACCCTGACATGTTTCTGGGTGTATTTTCAGCTCCAATTTTGCCTGCAGATTCAAGAAGTTAGTCCTCGTTAGTATAGTGGTGAGTATCCCCGCCTATCACGCGGGAGACCGGGGTTCGATTCCCCGACGGGGAGAACATTGCAAGTTTTTATCAGGTTCAGAGATTCGTTGCTCAAGGTTATGGAGAATCAAAGTCCGAATCCAATTGTAGCGTGAAAAATATACCACTTGATTTTGAGAGCATAAGAAAGAACCAGAAACACCAATTGCATAGCCTCATTTTTAGTTTGGGTATCACCCCTTGCTTTTATCTAGCATGGCATGTACTGTTTTTGTGCATTACAATATTTGCATATCATCCTCTTACAATTGGCTCATGCTGTAACACAGGAGACAGCTATGTAGTGGACAAGTCTCTTGTGAGCTAAACCTGATTATGACATCACATCAATGTAGCAAAGCTGAAACTATTGTATGCCTATAGACTGAGAGAGAAGTGTCTTTTCCTATGAATTGCAGGCTAAAATGGACTTGCATCCCCTACTTTCAAAGGGAGTAACTGTATAGTAAGTGAGATAGATAGACCGATATCATGTAAGCTTCCTGGCCATGACCGACCAGTAGAGGATAACAGAAAAAGGTTTTTAATTGAAATAACTATCTTTTTTGCAAAGTGGTATTGTAGTCTTTGTTTCAGCTGAGACAAAAATAAATCTTTTTATCTGCTTCTTATTTAGGGTTTTATGTTAGCTTGATAACATGTAGCACATAATCTCTGTGGCCAATGACACAGACGCATCTCGAGACCTCACCCTGACATGTTTCTGGGTGTATTTTCAGCTCCAATTTTGCCTGCAGATCCAAGAAGTTAGTCCTCGTTAGTATAGTGGTGAGTATCCCCGCCTGTCACGTGGGAGACCGGGGTTCGATTCCCCGACGGGGAGAACATTGCAAGTTTTTATCAGGTTCAGAGATTCGTTGCTCAAGGTTATGGAGAATCAAAGTCCGAATCCAATTGTAGTGTGAAAAATATACCACTTGATTTTGAGAGCATAAGAAAGAAACACCAATTGCATAGCCTCGTTTTTAGTTTGGGTATCACCCCTTGCTTTTATCTAGCATGGCATGTACTGTTTTTGTGCATTACAATATTTGCATATCATCCTCTTACAATTGGCTCATGCTGTAACACAGGAGACAGCTATGTAGTGGACAAGTCTCTTGTGAGCTAAACCTGATTATGACATCACATCAATGTAGCAAAGCTGAAACTATTGTATGCCTACAGAGTATAGACTGAGAGAGAAGTGTCTTTTCCTATGAATTGCAGGCTAAAATGGACTTGCATCCCCTACTTTCAAAGGGAGTAACTGTATAGTAAGTGAGATAGAAAGACCGATATCATGTAAGCTTCCTGGCCATGACCGACCAGTAGAGGATAACAGAAAAAGGTTTTTAATTGAAATGACTATCTTTTTTGCAAAGTGGTATTGTAGTCTTTGTTTCAGCTGAGACAAAAATAAATCTTTTTATCTGCTTCTTATTTAGGGTTTTATGTTAGCTTGATAACATGTAGCACATAATCTCTGTGGCCAATGACACAGACGCATCTCGAGACCTCACCCTGACATGTTTCTGGGTGTATTTTCAGCTCCAATTTTGCCTGCAGATTCAAGAAGTTAGTCCTCGTTAGTATAGTGGTGAGTATCCCCGCCTGTCACGCGGGAGACTGGGGTTCGATTCCCCAACGGGGAGAACGTTGCAAGTTTTTATCAGGTTCAGAGATTCGTTGCTCAAGGTTATGGAGAATCAAAGTCCGAATCCAATTGTAGCGTGAAAAATATACCACTTGATTTTGAGAGCATAAGAAAGAACCAGAAACACCAATTGCATAGCCTCGTTTTTAGTTTGGGTATCACCCCTTGCTTTTATCTAGCATGGCATGTACTGTTTTTGTGCATTACAATATTTGCATATCATCCTCTTACAATTGGCTCATGCTGTAACAGAGGAGACAGCTATGTAGTGGACAAGTCTCTTGTGAGCTAAACCTGATTATGACATCACATCAATGTAGCAAAGCTGAAACTATTGTATGCCTATAGACTGAGAGAGAAGTGTCTTTTCCTATGAATTGCAGGCTAAAATGGACTTGCATCCCCTACTTTCAAAGGGAGTAACTGTATAGTAAGTGAGATAGATAGACCGATATCATGTAAGCTTCCTGGCCATGACCGACCAGTAGAGGATAACAGAAAAAGGTTTTTAATTGAAATAACTATCTTTTTTGCAAAGTGGTATTGTAGTCTTTGTTTCAGCTGAGACAAAAATAAATCTTTTTATCTGCTTCTTATTTAGGGTTTTATGTTAGCTTGATAACATGTAGCACATAATCTCTGTGGCCAATGACACAGACGCATCTCGAGACCTCACCCTGACATGTTTCTGGGTGTATTTTCAGCTCCAATTTTGCCTGCAGATTCAAGAAGTTAGTCCTTGTTAGTATAGTGGTGAGTATCCCCGCCTGTCACGCGGGAGACCGGGGTTCGATTCCCCGACGGGGAGAACATTGCAAGTTTTTATCAGGTTCAGAGATTCGTTGCTCAAGGTTATGGAGAATCAAAGTCCGAATCCAATTGTAGCGTGAAAAATATACCACTTGATTTTGAGAGCATAAGAAAGAACCAGAAACAACAATTGCATAGCCTCGTTTTTAGTTTGGGTATCACCCCTTGCTTTTATCTAGCATGGCATGTACTGTTTTTGTGCATTACAATATTTGCATATCATCCTCTTACAATTGGCTCATGCTGTAACAGAGGAGACAGCTATGTAGTGGACAAGTCTCTTGTGAGCTAAACCTGATTATGACATCACATCAATGTAGCAAAGCTGAAACTATTGTATGCCTACAGAGTATAGACTGAGAGAGAAGTGTCTTTTCCTATGAATTGCAGGCTAAAATGGACTTGCATCCCCTACTTTCAAAGGGAGTAACTGGATAGTAAGTGAGATAGATAGACCGATATCATGTAAGCTTCCTGGCCATGACCGACCAGTAGAGGATAACAGAAAAAGGTTTTTAATTGAAATGACTATCTTTTTTGCAAAGTGGTATTGTAGTCTTTGTTTCAGCTGAGACAAAAATAAATCTGTTTATCTGCTTCTTATTTAGGGTTTTATGTTAGCTTGATAACATGTAGCACATAATCTCTGTGGCCAATGACACAGACGCATCTCGAGACCTCACCCTGACATGTTTCTGGGTGTATTTTCAGCTCCAATTTTGCCTGCAGATTCAAGAAGTTAGTCCTTGTTAGTATAGTGGTGAGTATCCCCGCCTGTCACGCGGGAGACCGGGGTTCGATTCCCCGACGGGGAGAACATTGCAAGTTTTTATCAGGTTCAGAGATTCGTTGCTCAAGGTTATGGAGAATCAAAGTCCGAATCCAATTGTAGCGTGAAAAATATACCACTTGATTTTGAGAGCATAAGAAAGAACCAGAAACACCAATTGCATAGCCTCATTTTTAGTTTGGGTATCACCCCTTGCTTTTATCTAGCATGGCATGTACTGTTTTTGTGCATTACAATATTTGCATATCATCCTCTTACAATTGGCTCGTGCTGTAACACAGGAGACAGCTATGTAGTGGACAAGTCTCTTGTGAGCTAAATCTGATTATGACATCACATCAATGTAGCAAAGCTGAAACTATTGTATGCCTACAGAGTATAGACTGAGAGAGAAGTGTCTTTTCCTATGAATTGCAGGCTAAAATGGGCTTGCATCCCCTACTTTCAAAGGGAGTAACTGTATAGTAAGTGAGATAGATAGACCGATATCATGTAAGCTTCCTGGCCATGACCGACCAGTAGAGGATAACAGAAAAAGGTTTTTAATTGAAATGACTATCTTTTTTGCAAAGTGGTATTGTAGTCTTTGTTTCAGCTGAGACAAAAATAAATCTTTTTATCTGCTTCTTATTTAGGGTTTTATGTTAGCTTGATAACATGTAGCACATAATCTCTGTGGCCAATGACACAGACGCATCTCGAGACCTCACCCTGACATGTTTCTGGGTGTATTTTCAGCTCCAATTTTGCCTGCAGATTCAAGAAGTTAGTCCTCGTTAGTATAGTGGTGAGTATCCCCGCCTGTCACGCGGGAGACCGGGGTTCGATTCCCCGACGGGGAGAACATTGCAAGTTTTTATCAGGTTCAGAGATTCGTTGCTCAAGGTTATGGAGAATCAAAGTCCGAATCCAATTGTAGCGTGAAAAATATACCACTTGATTTTGAGAGCATAAGAAAGAACCAGAAACACCAATTGCATAGCCTCATTTTTAGTTTGGGTATCACCCCTTGCTTTTATCTAGCATGGCATGTACTGTTTTTGTGCATTACAATATTTGCATATCATCCTCTTACAATTGGCTCATGCTGTAACACAGGAGACAGCTATGTAGTGGACAAGTCTCTTGTGAGCTAAACCTGATTATGACATCACATCAATGTAGCAAAGCTGAAACTATTGTATGCCTATAGACTGAGAGAGAAGTGTCTTTTCCTATGAATTGCAGGCTAAAATGGACTTGCATCCCCTACTTTCAAAGGGAGTAACTGTATAGTAAGTGAGATAGATAGACCGATATCATGTAAGCTTCCTGGCCATGACCGACCAGTAGAGGATAACAGAAAAAGGTTTTTAATTGAAATAACTATCTTTTTTGCAAAGTGGTATTGTAGTCTTTGTTTCAGCTGAGACAAAAATAAATCTGTTTATCTGCTTCTTATTTAGGGTTTTATGTTAGCTTGATAACATATAGCACATAATCTCTGTGGCCAATGACACAGACGCATCTCGAGACCTCACCCTGACATGTTTCTGGGTGTATTTTCAGCTCCAATTTTGCCTGCAGATTCAAGAAGTTAGTCCTCGTTAGTATAGTGGTGAGTATCCCCGCCTATCACGCGGGAGACCGGGGTTCGATTCCCCGACGGGGAGAACATTGCAAGTTTTTATCAGGTTCAGAGATTCGTTGCTCAAGGTTATGGAGAATCAAAGTCCGAATCCAATTGTAGCGTGAAAAATATACCACTTGATTTTGAGAGCATAAGAAAGAACCAGAAACACCAATTGCATAGCCTCATTTTTAGTTTGGGTATCACCCCTTGCTTTTATCTAGCATGGCATGTACTGTTTTTGTGCATTACAATATTTGCATATCATCCTCTTACAATTGGCTCATGCTGTAACACAGGAGACAGCTATGTAGTGGACAAGTCTCTTGTGAGCTAAACCTGATTATGACATCACATCAATGTAGCAAAGCTGAAACTATTGTATGCCTATAGACTGAGAGAGAAGTGTCTTTTCCTATGAATTGCAGGCTAAAATGGACTTGCATCCCCTACTTTCAAAGGGAGTAACTGTATAGTAAGTGAGATAGATAGACCGATATCATGTAAGCTTCCTGGCCATGACCGACCAGTAGAGGATAACAGAAAAAGGTTTTTAATTGAAATAACTATCTTTTTTGCAAAGTGGTATTGTAGTCTTTGTTTCAGCTGAGACAAAAATAAATCTTTTTATCTGCTTCTTATTTAGGGTTTTATGTTAGCTTGATAACATGTAGCACATAATCTCTGTGGCCAATGACACAGACGCATCTCGAGACCTCACCCTGACATGTTTCTGGGTGTATTTTCAGCTCCAATTTTGCCTGCAGATCCAAGAAGTTAGTCCTCGTTAGTATAGTGGTGAGTATCCCCGCCTGTCACGTGGGAGACCGGGGTTCGATTCCCCGACGGGGAGAACATTGCAAGTTTTTATCAGGTTCAGAGATTCGTTGCTCAAGGTTATGGAGAATCAAAGTCCGAATCCAATTGTAGTGTGAAAAATATACCACTTGATTTTGAGAGCATAAGAAAGAAACACCAATTGCATAGCCTCGTTTTTAGTTTGGGTATCACCCCTTGCTTTTATCTAGCATGGCATGTACTGTTTTTGTGCATTACAATATTTGCATATCATCCTCTTACAATTGGCTCATGCTGTAACACAGGAGACAGCTATGTAGTGGACAAGTCTCTTGTGAGCTAAACCTGATTATGACATCACATCAATGTAGCAAAGCTGAAACTATTGTATGCCTATAGACTGAGAGAGAAGTGTCTTTTCCTATGAATTGCAGGCTAAAATGGACTTGCATCCCCTACTTTCAAAGGGAGTAACTGTATAGTAAGTGAGATAGATAGACCGATATCATGTAAGCTTCCTGGCCATGACCGACCAGTAGAGGATAACAGAAAAAGGTTTTTAATTGAAATAACTATCTTTTTTGCAAAGTGGTATTGTAGTCTTTGTTTCAGCTGAGACAAAAATAAATCTTTTTATCTGCTTCTTATTTAGGGTTTTATGTTAGCTTGATAACATGTAGCACATAATCTCTGTGGCCAATGACACAGACGCATCTCGAGACCTCACCCTGACATGTTTCTGGGTGTATTTTCAGCTCCAATTTTGCCTGCAGATTCAAGAAGTTAGTCCTTGTTAGTATAGTGGTGAGTATCCCCGCCTGTCACGCGGGAGACCGGGGTTCGATTCCCCGACGGGGAGAACATTGCAAGTTTTTATCAGGTTCAGAGATTCGTTGCTCAAGGTTATGGAGAATCAAAGTCCGAATCCAATTGTAGCGTGAAAAATATACCACTTGATTTTGAGAGCATAAGAAAGAACCAGAAACACCAATTGCATAGCCTCATTTTTAGTTTGGGTATCACCCCTTGCTTTTATCTAGCATGGCATGTACTGTTTTTGTGCATTACAATATTTGCATATCATCCTCTTACAATTGGCTCGTGCTGTAACACAGGAGACAGCTATGTAGTGGACAAGTCTCTTGTGAGCTAAATCTGATTATGACATCACATCAATGTAGCAAAGCTGAAACTATTGTATGCCTACAGAGTATAGACTGAGAGAGAAGTGTCTTTTCCTATGAATTGCAGGCTAAAATGGGCTTGCATCCCCTACTTTCAAAGGGAGTAACTGTATAGTAAGTGAGATAGATAGACCGATATCATGTAAGCTTCCTGGCCATGACCGACCAGTAGAGGATAACAGAAAAAGGTTTTTAATTGAAATGACTATCTTTTTTGCAAAGTGGTATTGTAGTCTTTGTTTCAGCTGAGACAAAAATAAATCTTTTTATCTGCTTCTTATTTAGGGTTTTATGTTAGCTTGATAACATGTAGCACATAATCTCTGTGGCCAATGACACAGACGCATCTCGAGACCTCACCCTGACATGTTTCTGGGTGTATTTTCAGCTCCAATTTTGCCTGCAGATTCAAGAAGTTAGTCCTCGTTAGTATAGTGGTGAGTATCCCCGCCTGTCACGCGGGAGACCGGGGTTCGATTCCCCGACGGGGAGAACATTGCAAGTTTTTATCAGGTTCAGAGATTCGTTGCTCAAGGTTATGGAGAATCAAAGTCCGAATCCAATTGTAGCGTGAAAAATATACCACTTGATTTTGAGAGCATAAGAAAGAACCAGAAACACCAATTGCATAGCCTCATTTTTAGTTTGGGTATCACCCCTTGCTTTTATCTAGCATGGCATGTACTGTTTTTGTGCATTACAATATTTGCATATCATCCTCTTACAATTGGCTCATGCTGTAACACAGGAGACAGCTATGTAGTGGACAAGTCTCTTGTGAGCTAAACCTGATTATGACATCACATCAATGTAGCAAAGCTGAAACTATTGTATGCCTATAGACTGAGAGAGAAGTGTCTTTTCCTATGAATTGCAGGCTAAAATGGACTTGCATCCCCTACTTTCAAAGGGAGTAACTGTATAGTAAGTGAGATAGATAGACCGATATCATGTAAGCTTCCTGGCCATGACCGACCAGTAGAGGATAACAGAAAAAGGTTTTTAATTGAAATAACTATCTTTTTTGCAAAGTGGTATTGTAGTCTTTGTTTCAGCTGAGACAAAAATAAATCTTTTTATCTGCTTCTTATTTAGGGTTTTATGTTAGCTTGATAACATGTAGCACATAATCTCTGTGGCCAATGACACAGACGCATCTCGAGACCTCACCCTGACATGTTTCTGGGTGTATTTTCAGCTCCAATTTTGCCTGCAGATCCAAGAAGTTAGTCCTCGTTAGTATAGTGGTGAGTATCCCCGCCTGTCACGTGGGAGACCGGGGTTCGATTCCCCGACGGGGAGAACATTGCAAGTTTTTATCAGGTTCAGAGATTCGTTGCTCAAGGTTATGGAGAATCAAAGTCCGAATCCAATTGTAGTGTGAAAAATATACCACTTGATTTTGAGAGCATAAGAAAGAAACACCAATTGCATAGCCTCGTTTTTAGTTTGGGTATCACCCCTTGCTTTTATCTAGCATGGCATGTACTGTTTTTGTGCATTACAATATTTGCATATCATCCTCTTACAATTGGCTCATGCTGTAACACAGGAGACAGCTATGTAGTGGACAAGTCTCTTGTGAGCTAAACCTGATTATGACATCACATCAATGTAGCAAAGCTGAAACTATTGTATGCCTACAGAGTATAGACTGAGAGAGAAGTGTCTTTTCCTATGAATTGCAGGCTAAAATGGACTTGCATCCCCTACTTTCAAAGGGAGTAACTGTATAGTAAGTGAGATAGAAAGACCGATATCATGTAAGCTTCCTGGCCATGACCGACCAGTAGAGGATAACAGAAAAAGGTTTTTAATTGAAATGACTATCTTTTTTGCAAAGTGGTATTGTAGTCTTTGTTTCAGCTGAGACAAAAATAAATCTTTTTATCTGCTTCTTATTTAGGGTTTTATGTTAGCTTGATAACATGTAGCACATAATCTCTGTGGCCAATGACACAGACGCATCTCGAGACCTCACCCTGACATGTTTCTGGGTGTATTTTCAGCTCCAATTTTGCCTGCAGATTCAAGAAGTTAGTCCTCGTTAGTATAGTGGTGAGTATCCCCGCCTGTCACGCGGGAGACTGGGGTTCGATTCCCCAACGGGGAGAACGTTGCAAGTTTTTATCAGGTTCAGAGATTCGTTGCTCAAGGTTATGGAGAATCAAAGTCCGAATCCAATTGTAGCGTGAAAAATATACCACTTGATTTTGAGAGCATAAGAAAGAACCAGAAACACCAATTGCATAGCCTCGTTTTTAGTTTGGGTATCACCCCTTGCTTTTATCTAGCATGGCATGTACTGTTTTTGTGCATTACAATATTTGCATATCATCCTCTTACAATTGGCTCATGCTGTAACAGAGGAGACAGCTATGTAGTGGACAAGTCTCTTGTGAGCTAAACCTGATTATGACATCACATCAATGTAGCAAAGCTGAAACTATTGTATGCCTATAGACTGAGAGAGAAGTGTCTTTTCCTATGAATTGCAGGCTAAAATGGACTTGCATCCCCTACTTTCAAAGGGAGTAACTGTATAGTAAGTGAGATAGATAGACCGATATCATGTAAGCTTCCTGGCCATGACCGACCAGTAGAGGATAACAGAAAAAGGTTTTTAATTGAAATAACTATCTTTTTTGCAAAGTGGTATTGTAGTCTTTGTTTCAGCTGAGACAAAAATAAATCTTTTTATCTGCTTCTTATTTAGGGTTTTATGTTAGCTTGATAACATGTAGCACATAATCTCTGTGGCCAATGACACAGACGCATCTCGAGACCTCACCCTGACATGTTTCTGGGTGTATTTTCAGCTCCAATTTTGCCTGCAGATTCAAGAAGTTAGTCCTTGTTAGTATAGTGGTGAGTATCCCCGCCTGTCACGCGGGAGACCGGGGTTCGATTCCCCGACGGGGAGAACATTGCAAGTTTTTATCAGGTTCAGAGATTCGTTGCTCAAGGTTATGGAGAATCAAAGTCCGAATCCAATTGTAGCGTGAAAAATATACCACTTGATTTTGAGAGCATAAGAAAGAACCAGAAACACCAATTGCATAGCCTCATTTTTAGTTTGGGTATCACCCCTTGCTTTTATCTAGCATGGCATGTACTGTTTTTGTGCATTACAATATTTGCATATCATCCTCTTACAATTGGCTCATGCTGTAACACAGGAGACAGCTATGTAGTGGACAAGTCTCTTGTGAGCTAAACCTGATTATGACATCACATCAATGTAGCAAAGCTGAAACTATTGTATGCCTATAGACTGAGAGAGAAGTGTCTTTTCCTATGAATTGCAGGCTAAAATGGACTTGCATCCCCTACTTTCAAAGGGAGTAACTGTATAGTAAGTGAGATAGATAGACCGATATCATGTAAGCTTCCTGGCCATGACCGACCAGTAGAGGATAACAGAAAAAGGTTTTTAATTGAAATAACTATCTTTTTTGCAAAGTGGTATTGTAGTCTTTGTTTCAGCTGAGACAAAAATAAATCTGTTTATCTGCTTCTTATTTAGGGTTTTATGTTAGCTTGATAACATATAGCACATAATCTCTGTGGCCAATGACACAGACGCATCTCGAGACCTCACCCTGACATGTTTCTGGGTGTATTTTCAGCTCCAATTTTGCCTGCAGATTCAAGAAGTTAGTCCTCGTTAGTATAGTGGTGAGTATCCCCGCCTATCACGCGGGAGACCGGGGTTCGATTCCCCGACGGGGAGAACATTGCAAGTTTTTATCAGGTTCAGAGATTCGTTGCTCAAGGTTATGGAGAATCAAAGTCCGAATCCAATTGTAGCGTGAAAAATATACCACTTGATTTTGAGAGCATAAGAAAGAACCAGAAACACCAATTGCATAGCCTCATTTTTAGTTTGGGTATCACCCCTTGCTTTTATCTAGCATGGCATGTACTGTTTTTGTGCATTACAATATTTGCATATCATCCTCTTACAATTGGCTCATGCTGTAACACAGGAGACAGCTATGTAGTGGACAAGTCTCTTGTGAGCTAAACCTGATTATGACATCACATCAATGTAGCAAAGCTGAAACTATTGTATGCCTATAGACTGAGAGAGAAGTGTCTTTTCCTATGAATTGCAGGCTAAAATGGACTTGCATCCCCTACTTTCAAAGGGAGTAACTGTATAGTAAGTGAGATAGATAGACCGATATCATGTAAGCTTCCTGGCCATGACCGACCAGTAGAGGATAACAGAAAAAGGTTTTTAATTGAAATAACTATCTTTTTTGCAAAGTGGTATTGTAGTCTTTGTTTCAGCTGAGACAAAAATAAATCTTTTTATCTGCTTCTTATTTAGGGTTTTATGTTAGCTTGATAACATGTAGCACATAATCTCTGTGGCCAATGACACAGACGCATCTCGAGACCTCACCCTGACATGTTTCTGGGTGTATTTTCAGCTCCAATTTTGCCTGCAGATCCAAGAAGTTAGTCCTCGTTAGTATAGTGGTGAGTATCCCCGCCTGTCACGTGGGAGACCGGGGTTCGATTCCCCGACGGGGAGAACATTGCAAGTTTTTATCAGGTTCAGAGATTCGTTGCTCAAGGTTATGGAGAATCAAAGTCCGAATCCAATTGTAGTGTGAAAAATATACCACTTGATTTTGAGAGCATAAGAAAGAAACACCAATTGCATAGCCTCGTTTTTAGTTTGGGTATCACCCCTTGCTTTTATCTAGCATGGCATGTACTGTTTTTGTGCATTACAATATTTGCATATCATCCTCTTACAATTGGCTCATGCTGTAACACAGGAGACAGCTATGTAGTGGACAAGTCTCTTGTGAGCTAAACCTGATTATGACATCACATCAATGTAGCAAAGCTGAAACTATTGTATGCCTATAGACTGAGAGAGAAGTGTCTTTTCCTATGAATTGCAGGCTAAAATGGACTTGCATCCCCTACTTTCAAAGGGAGTAACTGTATAGTAAGTGAGATAGATAGACCGATATCATGTAAGCTTCCTGGCCATGACCGACCAGTAGAGGATAACAGAAAAAGGTTTTTAATTGAAATAACTATCTTTTTTGCAAAGTGGTATTGTAGTCTTTGTTTCAGCTGAGACAAAAATAAATCTTTTTATCTGCTTCTTATTTAGGGTTTTATGTTAGCTTGATAACATGTAGCACATAATCTCTGTGGCCAATGACACAGACGCATCTCGAGACCTCACCCTGACATGTTTCTGGGTGTATTTTCAGCTCCAATTTTGCCTGCAGATTCAAGAAGTTAGTCCTTGTTAGTATAGTGGTGAGTATCCCCGCCTGTCACGCGGGAGACCGGGGTTCGATTCCCCGACGGGGAGAACATTGCAAGTTTTTATCAGGTTCAGAGATTCGTTGCTCAAGGTTATGGAGAATCAAAGTCCGAATCCAATTGTAGCGTGAAAAATATACCACTTGATTTTGAGAGCATAAGAAAGAACCAGAAACACCAATTGCATAGCCTCATTTTTAGTTTGGGTATCACCCCTTGCTTTTATCTAGCATGGCATGTACTGTTTTTGTGCATTACAATATTTGCATATCATCCTCTTACAATTGGCTCGTGCTGTAACACAGGAGACAGCTATGTAGTGGACAAGTCTCTTGTGAGCTAAATCTGATTATGACATCACATCAATGTAGCAAAGCTGAAACTATTGTATGCCTACAGAGTATAGACTGAGAGAGAAGTGTCTTTTCCTATGAATTGCAGGCTAAAATGGGCTTGCATCCCCTACTTTCAAAGGGAGTAACTGTATAGTAAGTGAGATAGATAGACCGATATCATGTAAGCTTCCTGGCCATGACCGACCAGTAGAGGATAACAGAAAAAGGTTTTTAATTGAAATGACTATCTTTTTTGCAAAGTGGTATTGTAGTCTTTGTTTCAGCTGAGACAAAAATAAATCTTTTTATCTGCTTCTTATTTAGGGTTTTATGTTAGCTTGATAACATGTAGCACATAATCTCTGTGGCCAATGACACAGACGCATCTCGAGACCTCACCCTGACATGTTTCTGGGTGTATTTTCAGCTCCAATTTTGCCTGCAGATTCAAGAAGTTAGTCCTCGTTAGTATAGTGGTGAGTATCCCCGCCTGTCACGCGGGAGACCGGGGTTCGATTCCCCGACGGGGAGAACATTGCAAGTTTTTATCAGGTTCAGAGATTCGTTGCTCAAGGTTATGGAGAATCAAAGTCCGAATCCAATTGTAGCGTGAAAAATATACCACTTGATTTTGAGAGCATAAGAAAGAACCAGAAACACCAATTGCATAGCCTCATTTTTAGTTTGGGTATCACCCCTTGCTTTTATCTAGCATGGCATGTACTGTTTTTGTGCATTACAATATTTGCATATCATCCTCTTACAATTGGCTCATGCTGTAACACAGGAGACAGCTATGTAGTGGACAAGTCTCTTGTGAGCTAAACCTGATTATGACATCACATCAATGTAGCAAAGCTGAAACTATTGTATGCCTATAGACTGAGAGAGAAGTGTCTTTTCCTATGAATTGCAGGCTAAAATGGACTTGCATCCCCTACTTTCAAAGGGAGTAACTGTATAGTAAGTGAGATAGATAGACCGATATCATGTAAGCTTCCTGGCCATGACCGACCAGTAGAGGATAACAGAAAAAGGTTTTTAATTGAAATAACTATCTTTTTTGCAAAGTGGTATTGTAGTCTTTGTTTCAGCTGAGACAAAAATAAATCTGTTTATCTGCTTCTTATTTAGGGTTTTATGTTAGCTTGATAACATATAGCACATAATCTCTGTGGCCAATGACACAGACGCATCTCGAGACCTCACCCTGACATGTTTCTGGGTGTATTTTCAGCTCCAATTTTGCCTGCAGATTCAAGAAGTTAGTCCTCGTTAGTATAGTGGTGAGTATCCCCGCCTATCACGCGGGAGACCGGGGTTCGATTCCCCGACGGGGAGAACATTGCAAGTTTTTATCAGGTTCAGAGATTCGTTGCTCAAGGTTATGGAGAATCAAAGTCCGAATCCAATTGTAGCGTGAAAAATATACCACTTGATTTTGAGAGCATAAGAAAGAACCAGAAACACCAATTGCATAGCCTCATTTTTAGTTTGGGTATCACCCCTTGCTTTTATCTAGCATGGCATGTACTGTTTTTGTGCATTACAATATTTGCATATCATCCTCTTACAATTGGCTCATGCTGTAACACAGGAGACAGCTATGTAGTGGACAAGTCTCTTGTGAGCTAAACCTGATTATGACATCACATCAATGTAGCAAAGCTGAAACTATTGTATGCCTATAGACTGAGAGAGAAGTGTCTTTTCCTATGAATTGCAGGCTAAAATGGACTTGCATCCCCTACTTTCAAAGGGAGTAACTGTATAGTAAGTGAGATAGATAGACCGATATCATGTAAGCTTCCTGGCCATGACCGACCAGTAGAGGATAACAGAAAAAGGTTTTTAATTGAAATAACTATCTTTTTTGCAAAGTGGTATTGTAGTCTTTGTTTCAGCTGAGACAAAAATAAATCTTTTTATCTGCTTCTTATTTAGGGTTTTATGTTAGCTTGATAACATGTAGCACATAATCTCTGTGGCCAATGACACAGACGCATCTCGAGACCTCACCCTGACATGTTTCTGGGTGTATTTTCAGCTCCAATTTTGCCTGCAGATCCAAGAAGTTAGTCCTCGTTAGTATAGTGGTGAGTATCCCCGCCTGTCACGTGGGAGACCGGGGTTCGATTCCCCGACGGGGAGAACATTGCAAGTTTTTATCAGGTTCAGAGATTCGTTGCTCAAGGTTATGGAGAATCAAAGTCCGAATCCAATTGTAGTGTGAAAAATATACCACTTGATTTTGAGAGCATAAGAAAGAAACACCAATTGCATAGCCTCGTTTTTAGTTTGGGTATCACCCCTTGCTTTTATCTAGCATGGCATGTACTGTTTTTGTGCATTACAATATTTGCATATCATCCTCTTACAATTGGCTCATGCTGTAACACAGGAGACAGCTATGTAGTGGACAAGTCTCTTGTGAGCTAAACCTGATTATGACATCACATCAATGTAGCAAAGCTGAAACTATTGTATGCCTACAGAGTATAGACTGAGAGAGAAGTGTCTTTTCCTATGAATTGCAGGCTAAAATGGACTTGCATCCCCTACTTTCAAAGGGAGTAACTGTATAGTAAGTGAGATAGAAAGACCGATATCATGTAAGCTTCCTGGCCATGACCGACCAGTAGAGGATAACAGAAAAAGGTTTTTAATTGAAATGACTATCTTTTTTGCAAAGTGGTATTGTAGTCTTTGTTTCAGCTGAGACAAAAATAAATCTTTTTATCTGCTTCTTATTTAGGGTTTTATGTTAGCTTGATAACATGTAGCACATAATCTCTGTGGCCAATGACACAGACGCATCTCGAGACCTCACCCTGACATGTTTCTGGGTGTATTTTCAGCTCCAATTTTGCCTGCAGATTCAAGAAGTTAGTCCTCGTTAGTATAGTGGTGAGTATCCCCGCCTGTCACGCGGGAGACTGGGGTTCGATTCCCCAACGGGGAGAACGTTGCAAGTTTTTATCAGGTTCAGAGATTCGTTGCTCAAGGTTATGGAGAATCAAAGTCCGAATCCAATTGTAGCGTGAAAAATATACCACTTGATTTTGAGAGCATAAGAAAGAACCAGAAACACCAATTGCATAGCCTCGTTTTTAGTTTGGGTATCACCCCTTGCTTTTATCTAGCATGGCATGTACTGTTTTTGTGCATTACAATATTTGCATATCATCCTCTTACAATTGGCTCATGCTGTAACAGAGGAGACAGCTATGTAGTGGACAAGTCTCTTGTGAGCTAAACCTGATTATGACATCACATCAATGTAGCAAAGCTGAAACTATTGTATGCCTATAGACTGAGAGAGAAGTGTCTTTTCCTATGAATTGCAGGCTAAAATGGACTTGCATCCCCTACTTTCAAAGGGAGTAACTGTATAGTAAGTGAGATAGATAGACCGATATCATGTAAGCTTCCTGGCCATGACCGACCAGTAGAGGATAACAGAAAAAGGTTTTTAATTGAAATAACTATCTTTTTTGCAAAGTGGTATTGTAGTCTTTGTTTCAGCTGAGACAAAAATAAATCTTTTTATCTGCTTCTTATTTAGGGTTTTATGTTAGCTTGATAACATGTAGCACATAATCTCTGTGGCCAATGACACAGACGCATCTCGAGACCTCACCCTGACATGTTTCTGGGTGTATTTTCAGCTCCAATTTTGCCTGCAGATTCAAGAAGTTAGTCCTTGTTAGTATAGTGGTGAGTATCCCCGCCTGTCACGCGGGAGACCGGGGTTCGATTCCCCGACGGGGAGAACATTGCAAGTTTTTATCAGGTTCAGAGATTCGTTGCTCAAGGTTATGGAGAATCAAAGTCCGAATCCAATTGTAGCGTGAAAAATATACCACTTGATTTTGAGAGCATAAGAAAGAACCAGAAACACCAATTGCATAGCCTCATTTTTAGTTTGGGTATCACCCCTTGCTTTTATCTAGCATGGCATGTACTGTTTTTGTGCATTACAATATTTGCATATCATCCTCTTACAATTGGCTCATGCTGTAACACAGGAGACAGCTATGTAGTGGACAAGTCTCTTGTGAGCTAAACCTGATTATGACATCACATCAATGTAGCAAAGCTGAAACTATTGTATGCCTATAGACTGAGAGAGAAGTGTCTTTTCCTATGAATTGCAGGCTAAAATGGACTTGCATCCCCTACTTTCAAAGGGAGTAACTGTATAGTAAGTGAGATAGATAGACCGATATCATGTAAGCTTCCTGGCCATGACCGACCAGTAGAGGATAACAGAAAAAGGTTTTTAATTGAAATAACTATCTTTTTTGCAAAGTGGTATTGTAGTCTTTGTTTCAGCTGAGACAAAAATAAATCTGTTTATCTGCTTCTTATTTAGGGTTTTATGTTAGCTTGATAACATATAGCACATAATCTCTGTGGCCAATGACACAGACGCATCTCGAGACCTCACCCTGACATGTTTCTGGGTGTATTTTCAGCTCCAATTTTGCCTGCAGATTCAAGAAGTTAGTCCTCGTTAGTATAGTGGTGAGTATCCCCGCCTATCACGCGGGAGACCGGGGTTCGATTCCCCGACGGGGAGAACATTGCAAGTTTTTATCAGGTTCAGAGATTCGTTGCTCAAGGTTATGGAGAATCAAAGTCCGAATCCAATTGTAGCGTGAAAAATATACCACTTGATTTTGAGAGCATAAGAAAGAACCAGAAACACCAATTGCATAGCCTCATTTTTAGTTTGGGTATCACCCCTTGCTTTTATCTAGCATGGCATGTACTGTTTTTGTGCATTACAATATTTGCATATCATCCTCTTACAATTGGCTCATGCTGTAACACAGGAGACAGCTATGTAGTGGACAAGTCTCTTGTGAGCTAAACCTGATTATGACATCACATCAATGTAGCAAAGCTGAAACTATTGTATGCCTATAGACTGAGAGAGAAGTGTCTTTTCCTATGAATTGCAGGCTAAAATGGACTTGCATCCCCTACTTTCAAAGGGAGTAACTGTATAGTAAGTGAGATAGATAGACCGATATCATGTAAGCTTCCTGGCCATGACCGACCAGTAGAGGATAACAGAAAAAGGTTTTTAATTGAAATAACTATCTTTTTTGCAAAGTGGTATTGTAGTCTTTGTTTCAGCTGAGACAAAAATAAATCTTTTTATCTGCTTCTTATTTAGGGTTTTATGTTAGCTTGATAACATGTAGCACATAATCTCTGTGGCCAATGACACAGACGCATCTCGAGACCTCACCCTGACATGTTTCTGGGTGTATTTTCAGCTCCAATTTTGCCTGCAGATCCAAGAAGTTAGTCCTCGTTAGTATAGTGGTGAGTATCCCCGCCTGTCACGTGGGAGACCGGGGTTCGATTCCCCGACGGGGAGAACATTGCAAGTTTTTATCAGGTTCAGAGATTCGTTGCTCAAGGTTATGGAGAATCAAAGTCCGAATCCAATTGTAGTGTGAAAAATATACCACTTGATTTTGAGAGCATAAGAAAGAAACACCAATTGCATAGCCTCGTTTTTAGTTTGGGTATCACCCCTTGCTTTTATCTAGCATGGCATGTACTGTTTTTGTGCATTACAATATTTGCATATCATCCTCTTACAATTGGCTCATGCTGTAACACAGGAGACAGCTATGTAGTGGACAAGTCTCTTGTGAGCTAAACCTGATTATGACATCACATCAATGTAGCAAAGCTGAAACTATTGTATGCCTATAGACTGAGAGAGAAGTGTCTTTTCCTATGAATTGCAGGCTAAAATGGACTTGCATCCCCTACTTTCAAAGGGAGTAACTGTATAGTAAGTGAGATAGATAGACCGATATCATGTAAGCTTCCTGGCCATGACCGACCAGTAGAGGATAACAGAAAAAGGTTTTTAATTGAAATAACTATCTTTTTTGCAAAGTGGTATTGTAGTCTTTGTTTCAGCTGAGACAAAAATAAATCTTTTTATCTGCTTCTTATTTAGGGTTTTATGTTAGCTTGATAACATGTAGCACATAATCTCTGTGGCCAATGACACAGACGCATCTCGAGACCTCACCCTGACATGTTTCTGGGTGTATTTTCAGCTCCAATTTTGCCTGCAGATTCAAGAAGTTAGTCCTTGTTAGTATAGTGGTGAGTATCCCCGCCTGTCACGCGGGAGACCGGGGTTCGATTCCCCGACGGGGAGAACATTGCAAGTTTTTATCAGGTTCAGAGATTCGTTGCTCAAGGTTATGGAGAATCAAAGTCCGAATCCAATTGTAGCGTGAAAAATATACCACTTGATTTTGAGAGCATAAGAAAGAACCAGAAACACCAATTGCATAGCCTCATTTTTAGTTTGGGTATCACCCCTTGCTTTTATCTAGCATGGCATGTACTGTTTTTGTGCATTACAATATTTGCATATCATCCTCTTACAATTGGCTCGTGCTGTAACACAGGAGACAGCTATGTAGTGGACAAGTCTCTTGTGAGCTAAATCTGATTATGACATCACATCAATGTAGCAAAGCTGAAACTATTGTATGCCTACAGAGTATAGACTGAGAGAGAAGTGTCTTTTCCTATGAATTGCAGGCTAAAATGGGCTTGCATCCCCTACTTTCAAAGGGAGTAACTGTATAGTAAGTGAGATAGATAGACCGATATCATGTAAGCTTCCTGGCCATGACCGACCAGTAGAGGATAACAGAAAAAGGTTTTTAATTGAAATGACTATCTTTTTTGCAAAGTGGTATTGTAGTCTTTGTTTCAGCTGAGACAAAAATAAATCTTTTTATCTGCTTCTTATTTAGGGTTTTATGTTAGCTTGATAACATGTAGCACATAATCTCTGTGGCCAATGACACAGACGCATCTCGAGACCTCACCCTGACATGTTTCTGGGTGTATTTTCAGCTCCAATTTTGCCTGCAGATTCAAGAAGTTAGTCCTCGTTAGTATAGTGGTGAGTATCCCCGCCTGTCACGCGGGAGACCGGGGTTCGATTCCCCGACGGGGAGAACATTGCAAGTTTTTATCAGGTTCAGAGATTCGTTGCTCAAGGTTATGGAGAATCAAAGTCCGAATCCAATTGTAGCGTGAAAAATATACCACTTGATTTTGAGAGCATAAGAAAGAACCAGAAACACCAATTGCATAGCCTCATTTTTAGTTTGGGTATCACCCCTTGCTTTTATCTAGCATGGCATGTACTGTTTTTGTGCATTACAATATTTGCATATCATCCTCTTACAATTGGCTCATGCTGTAACACAGGAGACAGCTATGTAGTGGACAAGTCTCTTGTGAGCTAAACCTGATTATGACATCACATCAATGTAGCAAAGCTGAAACTATTGTATGCCTATAGACTGAGAGAGAAGTGTCTTTTCCTATGAATTGCAGGCTAAAATGGACTTGCATCCCCTACTTTCAAAGGGAGTAACTGTATAGTAAGTGAGATAGATAGACCGATATCATGTAAGCTTCCTGGCCATGACCGACCAGTAGAGGATAACAGAAAAAGGTTTTTAATTGAAATAACTATCTTTTTTGCAAAGTGGTATTGTAGTCTTTGTTTCAGCTGAGACAAAAATAAATCTGTTTATCTGCTTCTTATTTAGGGTTTTATGTTAGCTTGATAACATGTAGCACATAATCTCTGTGGCCAATGACACAGACGCATCTCGAGACCTCACCCTGACATGTTTCTGGGTGTATTTTCAGCTCCAATTTTGCCTGCAGATTCAAGAAGTTAGTCCTCGTTAGTATAGTGGTGAGTATCCCCGCCTATCACGCGGGAGACCGGGGTTCGATTCCCCGACGGGGAGAACATTGCAAGTTTTTATCAGGTTCAGAGATTCGTTGCTCAAGGTTATGGAGAATCAAAGTCCGAATCCAATTGTAGCGTGAAAAATATACCACTTGATTTTGAGAGCATAAGAAAGAACCAGAAACACCAATTGCATAGCCTCATTTTTAGTTTGGGTATCACCCCTTGCTTTTATCTAGCATGGCATGTACTGTTTTTGTGCATTACAATATTTGCATATCATCCTCTTACAATTGGCTCATGCTGTAACACAGGAGACAGCTATGTAGTGGACAAGTCTCTTGTGAGCTAAACCTGATTATGACATCACATCAATGTAGCAAAGCTGAAACTATTGTATGCCTATAGACTGAGAGAGAAGTGTCTTTTCCTATGAATTGCAGGCTAAAATGGACTTGCATCCCCTACTTTCAAAGGGAGTAACTGTATAGTAAGTGAGATAGATAGACCGATATCATGTAAGCTTCCTGGCCATGACCGACCAGTAGAGGATAACAGAAAAAGGTTTTTAATTGAAATAACTATCTTTTTTGCAAAGTGGTATTGTAGTCTTTGTTTCAGCTGAGACAAAAATAAATCTTTTTATCTGCTTCTTATTTAGGGTTTTATGTTAGCTTGATAACATGTAGCACATAATCTCTGTGGCCAATGACACAGACGCATCTCGAGACCTCACCCTGACATGTTTCTGGGTGTATTTTCAGCTCCAATTTTGCCTGCAGATCCAAGAAGTTAGTCCTCGTTAGTATAGTGGTGAGTATCCCCGCCTGTCACGTGGGAGACCGGGGTTCGATTCCCCGACGGGGAGAACATTGCAAGTTTTTATCAGGTTCAGAGATTCGTTGCTCAAGGTTATGGAGAATCAAAGTCCGAATCCAATTGTAGTGTGAAAAATATACCACTTGATTTTGAGAGCATAAGAAAGAAACACCAATTGCATAGCCTCGTTTTTAGTTTGGGTATCACCCCTTGCTTTTATCTAGCATGGCATGTACTGTTTTTGTGCATTACAATATTTGCATATCATCCTCTTACAATTGGCTCATGCTGTAACACAGGAGACAGCTATGTAGTGGACAAGTCTCTTGTGAGCTAAACCTGATTATGACATCACATCAATGTAGCAAAGCTGAAACTATTGTATGCCTACAGAGTATAGACTGAGAGAGAAGTGTCTTTTCCTATAAATTGCAGGCTAAAATGGACTTGCATCCCCTACTTTCAAAGGGAGTAACTGTATAGTAAGTGAGATAGAAAGACCGATATCATGTAAGCTTCCTGGCCATGACCGACCAGTAGAGGATAACAGAAAAAGGTTTTTAATTGAAATGACTATCTTTTTTGCAAAGTGGTATTGTAGTCTTTGTTTCAGCTGAGACAAAAATAAATCTTTTTATCTGCTTCTTATTTAGGGTTTTATGTTAGCTTGATAACATGTAGCACATAATCTCTGTGGCCAATGACACAGACGCATCTCGAGACCTCACCCTGACATGTTTCTGGGTGTATTTTCAGCTCCAATTTTGCCTGCAGATTCAAGAAGTTAGTCCTCGTTAGTATAGTGGTGAGTATCCCCGCCTGTCACGCGGGAGACTGGGGTTCGATTCCCCAACGGGGAGAACGTTGCAAGTTTTTATCAGGTTCAGAGATTCGTTGCTCAAGGTTATGGAGAATCAAAGTCCGAATCCAATTGTAGCGTGAAAAATATACCACTTGATTTTGAGAGCATAAGAAAGAACCAGAAACACCAATTGCATAGCCTCGTTTTTAGTTTGGGTATCACCCCTTGCTTTTATCTAGCATGGCATGTACTGTTTTTGTGCATTACAATATTTGCATATCATCCTCTTACAATTGGCTCATGCTGTAACAGAGGAGACAGCTATGTAGTGGACAAGTCTCTTGTGAGCTAAACCTGATTATGACATCACATCAATGTAGCAAAGCTGAAACTATTGTATGCCTACAGAGTATAGACTGAGAGAGAAGTGTCTTTTCCTATGAATTGCAGGCTAAAATGGACTTGCATCCCCTACTTTCAAAGGGAGTAACTGGATAGTAAGTGAGATAGATAGACCGATATCATGTAAGCTTCCTGGCCATGACCGACCAGTAGAGGATAACAGAAAAAGGTTTTTAATTGAAATGACTATCTTTTTTGCAAAGTGGTATTGTAGTCTTTGTTTCAGCTGAGACAAAAATAAATCTGTTTATCTGCTTCTTATTTAGGGTTTTATGTTAGCTTGATAACATGTAGCACATAATCTCTGTGGCCAATGACACAGACGCATCTCGAGACCTCACCCTGACATGTTTCTGGGTGTATTTTCAGCTCCAATTTTGCCTGCAGATTCAAGAAGTTAGTCCTTGTTAGTATAGTGGTGAGTATCCCCGCCTGTCACGCGGGAGACCGGGGTTCGATTCCCCGACGGGGAGAACATTGCAAGTTTTTATCAGGTTCAGAGATTCGTTGCTCAAGGTTATGGAGAATCAAAGTCCGAATCCAATTGTAGCGTGAAAAATATACCACTTGATTTTGAGAGCATAAGAAAGAACCAGAAACACCAATTGCATAGCCTCATTTTTAGTTTGGGTATCACCCCTTGCTTTTATCTAGCATGGCATGTACTGTTTTTGTGCATTACAATATTTGCATATCATCCTCTTACAATTGGCTCGTGCTGTAACACAGGAGACAGCTATGTAGTGGACAAGTCTCTTGTGAGCTAAATCTGATTATGACATCACATCAATGTAGCAAAGCTGAAACTATTGTATGCCTACAGAGTATAGACTGAGAGAGAAGTGTCTTTTCCTATGAATTGCAGGCTAAAATGGACTTGCATCCCCTACTTTCAAAGGGAGTAACTGTATAGTAAGTGAGATAGATAGACCGATATCATGTAAGCTTCCTGGCCATGACCGACCAGTAGAGGATAACAGAAAAAGGTTTTTAATTGAAATGACTATCTTTTTTGCAAAGTGGTATTGTAGTCTTTGTTTCAGCTGAGACAAAAATAAATCTTTTTATCTGCTTCTTATTTAGGGTTTTATGTTAGCTTGATAACATGTAGCACATAATCTCTGTGGCCAATGACACAGACGCATCTCGAGACCTCACCCTGACATGTTTCTGGGTGTATTTTCAGCTCCAATTTTGCCTGCAGATTCAAGAAGTTAGTCCTCGTTAGTATAGTGGTGAGTATCCCCGCCTGTCACGCGGGAGACCGGGGTTCGATTCCCCGACGGGGAGAACATTGCAAGTTTTTATCAGGTTCAGAGATTCGTTGCTCAAGGTTATGGAGAATCAAAGTCCGAATCCAATTGTAGCGTGAAAAATATACCACTTGATTTTGAGAGCATAAGAAAGAACCAGAAACACCAATTGCATAGCCTCATTTTTAGTTTGGGTATCACCCCTTGCTTTTATCTAGCATGGCATGTACTGTTTTTGTGCATTACAATATTTGCATATCATCCTCTTACAATTGGCTCATGCTGTAACACAGGAGACAGCTATGTAGTGGACAAGTCTCTTGTGAGCTAAACCTGATTATGACATCACATCAATGTAGCAAAGCTGAAACTATTGTATGCCTATAGACTGAGAGAGAAGTGTCTTTTCCTATGAATTGCAGGCTAAAATGGACTTGCATCCCCTACTTTCAAAGGGAGTAACTGTATAGTAAGTGAGATAGATAGACCGATATCATGTAAGCTTCCTGGCCATGACCGACCAGTAGAGGATAACAGAAAAAGGTTTTTAATTGAAATAACTATCTTTTTTGCAAAGTGGTATTGTAGTCTTTGTTTCAGCTGAGACAAAAATAAATCTTTTTATCTGCTTCTTATTTAGGGTTTTATGTTAGCTTGATAACATGTAGCACATAATCTCTGTGGCCAATGACACAGACGCATCTCGAGACCTCACCCTGACATGTTTCTGGGTGTATTTTCAGCTCCAATTTTGCCTGCAGATCCAAGAAGTTAGTCCTCGTTAGTATAGTGGTGAGTATCCCCGCCTGTCACGCGGGAGACCGGGGTTCGATTCCCCGACGGGGAGAACATTGCAAGTTTTTATCAGGTTCAGAGATTCGTTGCTCAAGGTTATGGAGAATCAAAGTCCGAATCCAATTGTAGTGTGAAAAATATACCACTTGATTTTGAGAGCATAAGAAAGAACCAGAAACACCAATTGCATAGCCTCGTTTTTAGTTTGGGTATCACCCCTTGCTTTTATCTAGCATGGCATGTACTGTTTTTGTGCATTACAATATTTGCATATCATCCTCTTACAATTGGCTCATGCTGTAACACAGGAGACAGCTATGTAGTGGACAAGTCTCTTGTGAGCTAAACCTGATTATGACATCACATCAATGTAGCAAAGCTGAAACTATTGTATGCCTACAGAGTATAGACTGAGAGAGAAGTGTCTTTTCCTATGAATTGCAGGCTAAAATGGACTTGCATCCCCTACTTTCAAAGGGAGTAACTGTATAGTAAGTGAGATAGATAGACCGATATCATGTAAGCTTCCTGGCCATGACCGACCAGTAGAGGATAACAGAAAAAGGTTTTTAATTGAAATAACTATCTTTTTTGCAAAGTGGTATTGTAGTCTTTGTTTCAGCTGAGACAAAAATAAATCTGTTTATCTGCTTCTTATTTAGGGTTTTATGTTAGCTTGATAACATGTAGCACATAATCTCTGTGGCCAATGACACAGACGCATCTCGAGACCTCACCCTGACATGTTTCTGGGTGTATTTTCAGCTCCAATTTTGCCTGCAGATTCAAGAAGTTAGTCCTCGTTAGTATAGTGGTGAGTATCCCCGCCTATCACGCGGGAGACCGGGGTTTGATTCCCCGACGGGGAGAACATTGCAAGTTTTTATCAGGTTCAGAGATTCGTTGCTCAAGGTTATGGAGAATCAAAGTCCGAATCCAATTGTAGCGTGAAAAATATACCACTTGATTTTGAGAGCATAAGAAAGAACCAGAAACACCAATTGCATAGCCTCATTTTTAGTTTGGGTATCACCCCTTGCTTTTATCTAGCATGGCATGTACTGTTTTTGTGCATTACAATATTTGCATATCATCCTCTTACAATTGGCTCATGCTGTAACACAGGAGACAGCTATGTAGTGGACAAGTCTCTTGTGAGCTAAACCTGATTATGACATCACATCAATGTAGCAAAGCTGAAACTATTGTATGCCTATAGACTGAGAGAGAAGTGTCTTTTCCTATGAATTGCAGGCTAAAATGGACTTGCATCCCCTACTTTCAAAGGGAGTAACTGTATAGTAAGTGAGATAGATAGACCGATATCATGTAAGCTTCCTGGCCATGACCGACCAGTAGAGGATAACAGAAAAAGGTTTTTAATTGAAATAACTATCTTTTTTGCAAAGTGGTATTGTAGTCTTTGTTTCAGCTGAGACAAAAATAAATCTTTTTATCTGCTTCTTATTTAGGGTTTTATGTTAGCTTGATAACATGTAGCACATAATCTCTGTGGCCAATGACACAGACGCATCTCGAGACCTCACCCTGACATGTTTCTGGGTGTATTTTCAGCTCCAATTTTGCCTGCAGATCCAAGAAGTTAGTCCTCGTTAGTATAGTGGTGAGTATCCCCGCCTGTCACGCGGGAGACCGGGGTTCGATTCCCCGACGGGGAGAACATTGCAAGTTTTTATCAGGTTCAGAGATTCGTTGCTCAAGGTTATGGAGAATCAAAGTCCGAATCCAATTGTAGTGTGAAAAATATACCACTTGATTTTGAGAGCATAAGAAAGAACCAGAAACACCAATTGCATAGCCTCGTTTTTAGTTTGGGTATCACCCCTTGCTTTTATCTAGCATGGCATGTACTGTTTTTGTGCATTACAATATTTGCATATCATCCTCTTACAATTGGCTCATGCTGTAACAGAGGAGACAGCTATGTAGTGGACAAGTCTCTTGTGAGCTAAACCTGATTATGACATCACATCAATGTAGCAAAGCTGAAACTATTGTATGCCTACAGAGTATAGACTGAGAGAGAAGTGTCTTTTCCTATGAATTGCAGGCTAAAATGGACTTGCATCCCCTACTTTCAAAGGGAGTAACTGGATAGTAAGTGAGATAGATAGACCGATATCATGTAAGCTTCCTGGCCATGACCGACCAGTAGAGGATAACAGAAAAAGGTTTTTAATTGAAATAACTATCTTTTTTGCAAAGTGGTATTGTAGTCTTTGTTTCAGCTGAGACAAAAATAAATCTGTTTATCTGCTTCTTATTTAGGGTTTTATGTTAGCTTGATAACATGTAGCACATAATCTCTGTGGCCAATGACACAGACGCATCTCGAGACCTCACCCTGACATGTTTCTGGGTGTATTTTCAGCTCCAATTTTGCCTGCAGATTCAAGAAGTTAGTCCTTGTTAGTATAGTGGTGAGTATCGCCGCCTGTCACGCGGGAGACCGGGGTTCGATTCCCAGACGGGGAGAACATTGCAAGTTTTTATCAGGTTCAGAGATTCGTTGCTCAAGGTTATGGAGAATCAAAGTCCGAATCCAATTGTAGCGTGAAAAATATACCACTTGATTTTGAGAGCATAAGAAAGAACCAGAAACACCAATTGCATAGCCTCGTTTTTAGTTTGGGTATCACCCCTTGCTTTTATCTAGCATGGCATGTACTGTTTTTGTGCATTACAATATTTGCATATCATCCTCTTACAATTGGCTCGTGCTGTAACACAGGAGAAAGCTATGTAGTGGACAAGTCTCTTGTGAGCTAAATCTGATTATGACATCACATCAATGTAGCAAAGCTGAAACTATTGTATGCCTATAGACTGAGAGAGAAGTGTCTTTTCCTATGAATTGCAGGCTAAAATGGACTTGCATCCCCTACTTTCAAAGGGAGTAACTGTATAGTAAGTGAGATAGATAGACCGATATCATGTAAGCTTCCTGGCCATGACCGACCAGTAGAGGATAACAGAAAAAGGTTTTTAATTGAAATAACTATCTTTTTTGCAAAGTGGTATCGTAGTCTTTGTTTCAGCTGAGACAAAAATAAATCTTTTTATCTGCTTCTTATTTAGGGTTTTATGTTAGCTTGATAACATGTAGCACATAATCTCTGTGGCCAATGACACAGACGCATCTCGAGACCTCACCCTGACATGTTTCTGGGTGTATTTTCAGCTCCAATTTTGCCTGCAGATCCAAGAAGTTAGTCCTCGTTAGTATAGTGGTGAGTATCCCCGCCTGTCACGCGGGAGACCGGGGTTCGATTCCCCGACGGGGAGAACATTGCAAGTTTTTATCAGGTTCAGAGATTCGTTGCTCAAGGTTATGGAGAATCAAAGTCCGAATCCAATTGTAGTGTGAAAAATATACCACTTGATTTTGAGAGCATAAGAAAGAACCAGAAACACCAATTGCATAGCCTCGTTTTTAGTTTGGGTATCACCCCTTGCTTTTATCTAGCATGGCATGTACTGTTTTTGTGCATTACAATATTTGCATATCATCCTCTTACAATTGGCTCATGCTGTAACACAGGAGACAGCTATGTAGTGGACAAGTCTCTTGTGAGCTAAACCTGATTATGACATCACATCAATGTAGCAAAGCTGAAACTATTGTATGCCTACAGAGTATAGACTGAGAGAGAAGTGTCTTTTCCTATGAATTGCAGGCTAAAATGGACTTGCATCCCCTACTTTCAAAGGGAGTAACTGTATAGTAAGTGAGATAGATAGACCGATATCATGTAAGCTTCCTGGCCATGACCGACCAGTAGAGGATAACAGAAAAAGGTTTTTAATTGAAATAACTATCTTTTTTGCAAAGTGGTATTGTAGTCTTTGTTTCAGCTGAGACAAAAATAAATCTGTTTATCTGCTTCTTATTTAGGGTTTTATGTTAGCTTGATAACATGTAGCACATAATCTCTGTGGCCAATGACACAGACGCATCTCGAGACCTCACCCTGACATGTTTCTGGGTGTATTTTCAGCTCCAATTTTGCCTGCAGATTCAAGAAGTTAGTCCTCGTTAGTATAGTGGTGAGTATCCCCGCCTATCACGCGGGAGACCGGGGTTTGATTCCCCGACGGGGAGAACATTGCAAGTTTTTATCAGGTTCAGAGATTCGTTGCTCAAGGTTATGGAGAATCAAAGTCCGAATCCAATTGTAGCGTGAAAAATATACCACTTGATTTTGAGAGCATAAGAAAGAACCAGAAACACCAATTGCATAGCCTCATTTTTAGTTTGGGTATCACCCCTTGCTTTTATCTAGCATGGCATGTACTGTTTTTGTGCATTACAATATTTGCATATCATCCTCTTACAATTGGCTCATGCTGTAACACAGGAGACAGCTATGTAGTGGACAAGTCTCTTGTGAGCTAAACCTGATTATGACATCACATCAATGTAGCAAAGCTGAAACTATTGTATGCCTATAGACTGAGAGAGAAGTGTCTTTTCCTATGAATTGCAGGCTAAAATGGACTTGCATCCCCTACTTTCAAAGGGAGTAACTGTATAGTAAGTGAGATAGATAGACCGATATCATGTAAGCTTCCTGGCCATGACCGACCAGTAGAGGATAACAGAAAAAGGTTTTTAATTGAAATAACTATCTTTTTTGCAAAGTGGTATTGTAGTCTTTGTTTCAGCTGAGACAAAAATAAATCTTTTTATCTGCTTCTTATTTAGGGTTTTATGTTAGCTTGATAACATGTAGCACATAATCTCTGTGGCCAATGACACAGACGCATCTCGAGACCTCACCCTGACATGTTTCTGGGTGTATTTTCAGCTCCAATTTTGCCTGCAGATCCAAGAAGTTAGTCCTCGTTAGTATAGTGGTGAGTATCCCCGCCTGTCACGCGGGAGATCGGGGTTCGATTCCCCGACGGGGAGAACATTGCAAGTTTTTATCAGGTTCAGAGATTCGTTGCTCAAGGTTATGGAGAATCAAAGTCCGAATCCAATTGTAGTGTGAAAAATATACCACTTGATTTTGAGAGCATAAGAAAGAAACACCAATTGCATAGCCTCGTTTTTAGTTTGGGTATCACCCCTTGCTTTTATCTAGCATGGCATGTACTGTTTTTGTGCATTACAATATTTGCATATCATCCTCTTACAATTGGCTCATGCTGTAACAGAGGAGACAGCTATGTAGTGGACAAGTCTCTTGTGAGCTAAACCTGATTATGACATCACATCAATGTAGCAAAGCTGAAACTATTGTATGCCTACAGAGTATAGACTGAGAGAGAAGTGTCTTTTCCTATGAATTGCAGGCTAAAATGGACTTGCATCCCCTACTTTCAAAGGGAGTAACTGGATAGAAAGTGAGATAGATAGACCGATATCATGTAAGCTTCCTGGCCATGACCGACCAGTAGAGGATAACAGAAAAAGGTTTTTAATTGAAATGACTATCTTTTTTGCAAAGTGGTATTGTAGTCTTTGTTTCAGCTGAGACAAAAATAAATCTGTTTATCTGCTTCTTATTTAGGGTTTTATGTTAGCTTGATAACATGTAGCACATAATCTCTGTGGCCAATGACACAGACGCATCTCGAGACCTCACCCTGACATGTTTCTGGGTGTATTTTCAGCTCCAATTTTGCCTGCAGATTCAAGAAGTTAGTCCTTGTTAGTATAGTGGTGAGTATCCCCGCCTGTCACGCGGGAGACCGGGGTTCGATTCCCAGACGGGGAGAACATTGCAAGTTTTTATCAGGTTCAGAGATTCGTTGCTCAAGGTTATGGAGAATCAAAGTCCGAATCCAATTGTAGCGTGAAAAATATACCACTTGATTTTGAGAGCATAACAAAGAACCAGAAACACCAATTGCATAGCCTCGTTTTTAGTTTGGGTATCACCCCTTGCTTTTATCTAGCATGGCATGTACTGTTTTTGTGCATTACAATATTTGCATATCATTCTCTTACAATTGGCTCGTGCTGTAACACAGGAGACAGCTATGTAGTGGACAAGTCTCTTGTGAGCTAAATCTGATTATGACATCACATCAATGTAGCAAAGCTGAAACTATTGTATGCCTACAGAGTATAGACTGAGAGAGAAGTGTCTTTTCCTATGAATTGCAGGCTAAAATGGACTTGCATCCCCTACTTTCAAAGGGAGTAACTGTATAGTAAGTGAGATAGATAGACCGATATCATGTAAGCTTCCTGGCCATGACCGACCAGTAGAGGATAACAGAAAAAGGTTTTTAATTGAAATGACTATCTTTTTTGCAAAGTGGTATTGTAGTCTTTGTTTCAGCTGAGACAAAAATAAATCTGTTTATCTGCTTCTTATTTAGGGTTTTATGTTAGCTTGATAACATGTAGCACATAATCTCTGTGGCCAATGACACAGACGCATCTCGAGACCTCACCCTGACATGTTTCTGGGTGTATTTTCAGCTCCAATTTTGCCTGCAGATTCAAGAAGTTAGTCCTTGTTAGTATAGTGGTGAGTATCCCCGCCTGTCACGCGGGAGACCGGGGTTCGATTCCCCGACGGGGAGAACATTGCAAGTTTTTATCAGGTTCAGAGATTCGTTGCTCAAGGTTATGGAGAATCAAAGTCCGAATCCAATTGTAGCGTGAAAAATATACCACTTGATTTTGAGAGCATAAGAAAGAACCAGAAACACCAATTGCATAGCCTCATTTTTAGTTTGGGTATCACCCCTTGCTTTTATCTAGCATGGCATGTACTGTTTTTGTGCATTACAATATTTGCATATCATCCTCTTACAATTGGCTCGTGCTGTAACACAGGAGACAGCTATGTAGTGGACAAGTCTCTTGTGAGCTAAATCTGATTATGACATCACATCAATGTAGCAAAGCTGAAACTATTGTATGCCTACAGAGTATAGACTGAGAGAGAAGTGTCTTTTCCTATGAATTGCAGGCTAAAATGGACTTGCATCCCCTACTTTCAAAGGGAGTAACTGTATAGTAAGTGAGATAGATAGACCGATATCATGTAAGCTTCCTGGCCATGACCGACCAGTAGAGGATAACAGAAAAAGGTTTTTAATTGAAATGACTATCTTTTTTGCAAAGTGGTATTGTAGTCTTTGTTTCAGCTGAGACAAAAATAAATCTTTTTATCTGCTTCTTATTTAGGGTTTTATGTTAGCTTGATAACATGTAGCACATAATCTCTGTGGCCAATGACACAGACGCATCTCGAGACCTCACCCTGACATGTTTCTGGGTGTATTTTCAGCTCCAATTTTGCCTGCAGATTCAAGAAGTTAGTCCTCGTTAGTATAGTGGTGAGTATCCCCGCCTGTCACGCGGGAGACCGGGGTTCGATTCCCCGACGGGGAGAACATTGCAAGTTTTTATCAGGTTCAGAGATTCGTTGCTCAAGGTTATGGAGAATCAAAGTCCGAATCCAATTGTAGCGTGAAAAATATACCACTTGATTTTGAGAGCATAAGAAAGAACCAGAAACACCAATTGCATAGCCTCATTTTTAGTTTGGGTATCACCCCTTGCTTTTATCTAGCATGGCATGTACTGTTTTTGTGCATTACAATATTTGCATATCATCCTCTTACAATTGGCTCATGCTGTAACACAGGAGACAGCTATGTAGTGGACAAGTCTCTTGTGAGCTAAACCTGATTATGACATCAATGTAGCAAAGCTGAAACTATTGTATGCCTATAGACTGAGAGAGAAGTGTCTTTTCCTATGAATTGCAGGCTAAAATGGACTTGCATCCCCTACTTTCAAAGGGAGTAACTGTATAGTAAGTGAGATAGATAGACCGATATCATGTAAGCTTCCTGGCCATGACCGACCAGTAGAGGATAACAGAAAAAGGTTTTTAATTGAAATAACTATCTTTTTTGCAAAGTGGTATTGTAGTCTTTGTTTCAGCTGAGACAAAAATAAATCTTTTTATCTGCTTCTTATTTAGGGTTTTATGTTAGCTTGATAACATGTAGCACATAATCTCTGTGGCCAATGACACAGACGCATCTCGAGACCTCACCCTGACATGTTTCTGGGTGTATTTTCAGCTCCAATTTTGCCTGCAGATCCAAGAAGTTAGTCCTCGTTAGTATAGTGGTGAGTATCCCCGCCTGTCACGCGGGAGACCGGGGTTCGATTCCCCGACGGGGAGAACATTGCAAGTTTTTATCAGGTTCAGAGATTCGTTGCTCAAGGTTATGGAGAATCAAAGTCCGAATCCAATTGTAGTGTGAAAAATATACCACTTGATTTTGAGAGCATAAGAAAGAACCAGAAACACCAATTGCATAGCCTCGTTTTTAGTTTGGGTATCACCCCTTGCTTTTATCTAGCATGGCATGTACTGTTTTTGTGCATTACAATATTTGCATATCATCCTCTTACAATTGGCTCATGCTGTAACACAGGAGACAGCTATGTAGTGGACAAGTCTCTTGTGAGCTAAACCTGATTATGACATCACATCAATGTAGCAAAGCTGAAACTATTGTATGCCTACAGAGTATAGACTGAGAGAGAAGTGTCTTTTCCTATGAATTGCAGGCTAAAATGGACTTGCATCCCCTACTTTCAAAGGGAGTAACTGTATAGTAAGTGAGATAGATAGACCGATATCATGTAAGCTTCCTGGCCATGACCGACCAGTAGAGGATAACAGAAAAAGGTTTTTAATTGAAATAACTATCTTTTTTGCAAAGTGGTATTGTAGTCTTTGTTTCAGCTGAGACAAAAATAAATCTGTTTATCTGCTTCTTATTTAGGGTTTTATGTTAGCTTGATAACATGTAGCACATAATCTCTGTGGCCAATGACACAGACGCATCTCGAGACCTCACCCTGACATGTTTCTGGGTGTATTTTCAGCTCCAATTTTGCCTGCAGATTCAAGAAGTTAGTCCTCGTTAGTATAGTGGTGAGTATCCCCGCCTATCACGCGGGAGACCGGGGTTTGATTCCCCGACGGGGAGAACATTGCAAGTTTTTATCAGGTTCAGAGATTCGTTGCTCAAGGTTATGGAGAATCAAAGTCCGAATCCAATTGTAGCGTGAAAAATATACCACTTGATTTTGAGAGCATAAGAAAGAACCAGAAACACCAATTGCATAGCCTCATTTTTAGTTTGGGTATCACCCCTTGCTTTTATCTAGCATGGCATGTACTGTTTTTGTGCATTACAATATTTGCATATCATCCTCTTACAATTGGCTCATGCTGTAACACAGGAGACAGCTATGTAGTGGACAAGTCTCTTGTGAGCTAAACCTGATTATGACATCACATCAATGTAGCAAAGCTGAAACTATTGTATGCCTATAGACTGAGAGAGAAGTGTCTTTTCCTATGAATTGCAGGCTAAAATGGACTTGCATCCCCTACTTTCAAAGGGAGTAACTGTATAGTAAGTGAGATAGATAGACCGATATCATGTAAGCTTCCTGGCCATGACCGACCAGTAGAGGATAACAGAAAAAGGTTTTTAATTGAAATAACTATCTTTTTTGCAAAGTGGTATTGTAGTCTTTGTTTCAGCTGAGACAAAAATAAATCTTTTTATCTGCTTCTTATTTAGGGTTTTATGTTAGCTTGATAACATGTAGCACATAATCTCTGTGGCCAATGACACAGACGCATCTCGAGACCTCACCCTGACATGTTTCTGGGTGTATTTTCAGCTCCAATTTTGCCTGCAGATCCAAGAAGTTAGTCCTCGTTAGTATAGTGGTGAGTATCCCCGCCTGTCACGCGGGAGACCGGGGTTCGATTCCCCGACGGGGAGAACATTGCAAGTTTTTATCAGGTTCAGAGATTCGTTGCTCAAGGTTATGGAGAATCAAAGTCCGAATCCAATTGTAGTGTGAAAAATATACCACTTGATTTTGAGAGCATAAGAAAGAACCAGAAACACCAATTGCATAGCCTCGTTTTTAGTTTGGGTATCACCCCTTGCTTTTATCTAGCATGGCATGTACTGTTTTTGTGCATTACAATATTTGCATATCATCCTCTTACAATTGGCTCATGCTGTAACAGAGGAGACAGCTATGTAGTGGACAAGTCTCTTGTGAGCTAAACCTGATTATGACATCACATCAATGTAGCAAAGCTGAAACTATTGTATGCCTACAGAGTATAGACTGAGAGAGAAGTGTCTTTTCCTATGAATTGCAGGCTAAAATGGACTTGCATCCCCTACTTTCAAAGGGAGTAACTGGATAGTAAGTGAGATAGATAGACCGATATCATGTAAGCTTCCTGGCCATGACCGACCAGTAGAGGATAACAGAAAAAGGTTTTTAATTGAAATAACTATCTTTTTTGCAAAGTGGTATTGTAGTCTTTGTTTCAGCTGAGACAAAAATAAATCTGTTTATCTGCTTCTTATTTAGGGTTTTATGTTAGCTTGATAACATGTAGCACATAATCTCTGTGGCCAATGACACAGACGCATCTCGAGACCTCACCCTGACATGTTTCTGGGTGTATTTTCAGCTCCAATTTTGCCTGCAGATTCAAGAAGTTAGTCCTTGTTAGTATAGTGGTGAGTATCGCCGCCTGTCACGCGGGAGACCGGGGTTCGATTCCCAGACGGGGAGAACATTGCAAGTTTTTATCAGGTTCAGAGATTCGTTGCTCAAGGTTATGGAGAATCAAAGTCCGAATCCAATTGTAGCGTGAAAAATATACCACTTGATTTTGAGAGCATAAGAAAGAACCAGAAACACCAATTGCATAGCCTCGTTTTTAGTTTGGGTATCACCCCTTGCTTTTATCTAGCATGGCATGTACTGTTTTTGTGCATTACAATATTTGCATATCATCCTCTTACAATTGGCTCGTGCTGTAACACAGGAGAAAGCTATGTAGTGGACAAGTCTCTTGTGAGCTAAATCTGATTATGACATCACATCAATGTAGCAAAGCTGAAACTATTGTATGCCTATAGACTGAGAGAGAAGTGTCTTTTCCTATGAATTGCAGGCTAAAATGGACTTGCATCCCCTACTTTCAAAGGGAGTAACTGTATAGTAAGTGAGATAGATAGACCGATATCATGTAAGCTTCCTGGCCATGACCGACCAGTAGAGGATAACAGAAAAAGGTTTTTAATTGAAATAACTATCTTTTTTGCAAAGTGGTATCGTAGTCTTTGTTTCAGCTGAGACAAAAATAAATCTTTTTATCTGCTTCTTATTTAGGGTTTTATGTTAGCTTGATAACATGTAGCACATAATCTCTGTGGCCAATGACACAGACGCATCTCGAGACCTCACCCTGACATGTTTCTGGGTGTATTTTCAGCTCCAATTTTGCCTGCAGATCCAAGAAGTTAGTCCTCGTTAGTATAGTGGTGAGTATCCCCGCCTGTCACGCGGGAGACCGGGGTTCGATTCCCCGACGGGGAGAACATTGCAAGTTTTTATCAGGTTCAGAGATTCGTTGCTCAAGGTTATGGAGAATCAAAGTCCGAATCCAATTGTAGTGTGAAAAATATACCACTTGATTTTGAGAGCATAAGAAAGAACCAGAAACACCAATTGCATAGCCTCGTTTTTAGTTTGGGTATCACCCCTTGCTTTTATCTAGCATGGCATGTACTGTTTTTGTGCATTACAATATTTGCATATCATCCTCTTACAATTGGCTCATGCTGTAACACAGGAGACAGCTATGTAGTGGACAAGTCTCTTGTGAGCTAAACCTGATTATGACATCACATCAATGTAGCAAAGCTGAAACTATTGTATGCCTACAGAGTATAGACTGAGAGAGAAGTGTCTTTTCCTATGAATTGCAGGCTAAAATGGACTTGCATCCCCTACTTTCAAAGGGAGTAACTGTATAGTAAGTGAGATAGATAGACCGATATCATGTAAGCTTCCTGGCCATGACCGACCAGTAGAGGATAACAGAAAAAGGTTTTTAATTGAAATAACTATCTTTTTTGCAAAGTGGTATTGTAGTCTTTGTTTCAGCTGAGACAAAAATAAATCTGTTTATCTGCTTCTTATTTAGGGTTTTATGTTAGCTTGATAACATGTAGCACATAATCTCTGTGGCCAATGACACAGACGCATCTCGAGACCTCACCCTGACATGTTTCTGGGTGTATTTTCAGCTCCAATTTTGCCTGCAGATTCAAGAAGTTAGTCCTCGTTAGTATAGTGGTGAGTATCCCCGCCTATCACGCGGGAGACCGGGGTTTGATTCCCCGACGGGGAGAACATTGCAAGTTTTTATCAGGTTCAGAGATTCGTTGCTCAAGGTTATGGAGAATCAAAGTCCGAATCCAATTGTAGCGTGAAAAATATACCACTTGATTTTGAGAGCATAAGAAAGAACCAGAAACACCAATTGCATAGCCTCATTTTTAGTTTGGGTATCACCCCTTGCTTTTATCTAGCATGGCATGTACTGTTTTTGTGCATTACAATATTTGCATATCATCCTCTTACAATTGGCTCATGCTGTAACACAGGAGACAGCTATGTAGTGGACAAGTCTCTTGTGAGCTAAACCTGATTATGACATCACATCAATGTAGCAAAGCTGAAACTATTGTATGCCTATAGACTGAGAGAGAAGTGTCTTTTCCTATGAATTGCAGGCTAAAATGGACTTGCATCCCCTACTTTCAAAGGGAGTAACTGTATAGTAAGTGAGATAGATAGACCGATATCATGTAAGCTTCCTGGCCATGACCGACCAGTAGAGGATAACAGAAAAAGGTTTTTAATTGAAATAACTATCTTTTTTGCAAAGTGGTATTGTAGTCTTTGTTTCAGCTGAGACAAAAATAAATCTTTTTATCTGCTTCTTATTTAGGGTTTTATGTTAGCTTGATAACATGTAGCACATAATCTCTGTGGCCAATGACACAGACGCATCTCGAGACCTCACCCTGACATGTTTCTGGGTGTATTTTCAGCTCCAATTTTGCCTGCAGATCCAAGAAGTTAGTCCTCGTTAGTATAGTGGTGAGTATCCCCGCCTGTCACGCGGGAGATCGGGGTTCGATTCCCCGACGGGGAGAACATTGCAAGTTTTTATCAGGTTCAGAGATTCGTTGCTCAAGGTTATGGAGAATCAAAGTCCGAATCCAATTGTAGTGTGAAAAATATACCACTTGATTTTGAGAGCATAAGAAAGAAACACCAATTGCATAGCCTCGTTTTTAGTTTGGGTATCACCCCTTGCTTTTATCTAGCATGGCATGTACTGTTTTTGTGCATTACAATATTTGCATATCATCCTCTTACAATTGGCTCATGCTGTAACAGAGGAGACAGCTATGTAGTGGACAAGTCTCTTGTGAGCTAAACCTGATTATGACATCACATCAATGTAGCAAAGCTGAAACTATTGTATGCCTACAGAGTATAGACTGAGAGAGAAGTGTCTTTTCCTATGAATTGCAGGCTAAAATGGACTTGCATCCCCTACTTTCAAAGGGAGTAACTGGATAGTAAGTGAGATAGATAGACCGATATCATGTAAGCTTCCTGGCCATGACCGACCAGTAGAGGATAACAGAAAAAGGTTTTTAATTGAAATGACTATCTTTTTTGCAAAGTGGTATTGTAGTCTTTGTTTCAGCTGAGACAAAAATAAATCTTTTTATCTGCTTCTTATTTAGGGTTTTATGTTAGCTTGATAACATGTAGCACATAATCTCTGTGGCCAATGACACAGACGCATCTCGAGACCTCACCCTGACATGTTTCTGGGTGTATTTTCAGCTCCAATTTTGCCTGCAGATTCAAGAAGTTAGTCCTCGTTAGTATAGTGGTGAGTATCCCCGCCTGTCACGCGGGAGACCGGGGTTCGATTCCCCGACGGGGAGAACATTGCAAGTTTTTATCAGGTTCAGAGATTCGTTGCTCAAGGTTATGGAGAATCAAAGTCCGAATCCAATTGTAGCGTGAAAAATATACCACTTGATTTTGAGAGCATAAGAAAGAACCAGAAACACCAATTGCATAGCCTCATTTTTAGTTTGGGTATAACCCCTTGCTTTTATCTAGCATGGCATGTACTGTTTTTGTGCATTACAATATTTGCATATCATCCTCTTACAATTGGCTCATGCTGTAACACAGGAGACAGCTATGTAGTGGACAAGTCTCTTGTGAGCTAAACCTGATTATGACATCACATCAATGTAGCAAAGCTGAAACTATTGTATGCCTATAGACTGAGAGAGAAGTGTCTTTTCCTATGAATTGCAGGCTAAAATGGACTTGCATCCCCTACTTTCAAAGGGAGTAACTGTATAGTAAGTGAGATAGATAGACCGATATCATGTAAGCTTCCTGGCCATGACCGACCAGTAGAGGATAACAGAAAAAGGTTTTTAATTGAAATAACTATCTTTTTTGCAAAGTGGTATTGTAGTCTTTGTTTCAGCTGAGACAAAAATAAATCTTTTTATCTGCTTCTTATTTAGGGTTTTATGTTAGCTTGATAACATGTAGCACATAATCTCTGTGGCCAATGACACAGACGCATCTCGAGACCTCGCCCTGACATGTTTCTGGGTGTATTTTCAGCTCCAATTTTGCCTGCAGATCCAAGAAGTTAGTCCTCGTTAGTATAGTGGTGAGTATCCCCGCCTGTCACGCGGGAGACCGGGGTTCGATTCCCCGACGGGGAGAACATTGCAAGTTTTTATCAGGTTCAGAGATTCGTTGCTCAAGGTTATGGAGAATCAAAGTCCGAATCCAATTGTAGTGTGAAAAATATACCACTTGATTTTGAGAGCATAAGAAAGAACCAGAAACACCAATTGCATAGCCTCGTTTTTAGTTTGGGTATCACCCCTTGCTTTTATCTAGCATGGCATGTACTGTTTTTGTGCATTACAATATTTGCATATCATCCTCTTACAATTGGCTCATGCTGTAACACAGGAGACAGCTATGTAGTGGACAAGTCTCTTGTGAGCTAAACCTGATTATGACATCACATCAATGTAGCAAAGCTGAAACTATTGTATGCCTACAGAGTATAGACTGAGAGAGAAGTGTCTTTTCCTATGAATTGCAGGCTAAAATGGACTTGCATCCCCTACTTTCAAAGGGAGTAACTGTATAGTAAGTGAGATAGATAGACCGATATCATGTAAGCTTCCTGGCCATGACCGACCAGTAGAGGATAACAGAAAAAGGTTTTTAATTGAAATAACTATCTTTTTTGCAAAGTGGTATTGTAGTCTTTGTTTCAGCTGAGACAAAAATAAATCTTTTTATCTGCTTCTTATTTAGGGTTTTATGTTAGCTTGATAACATGTAGCACATAATCTCTGTGGCCAATGACACAGACGCATCTCGAGACCTCACCCTGACATGTTTCTGGGTGTATTTTCAGCTCCAATTTTGCCTGCAGATTCAAGAAGTTAGTCCTCGTTAGTATAGTGGTGAGTATCCCCGCCTGTCACGCGGGAGACTGGGGTTCGATTCCCCAACGGGGAGAACATTGCAAGTTTTTATCAGGTTCAGAGATTCGTTGCTCAAGGTTATGGAGAATCAAAGTCCGAATCCAATTGTAGCGTGAAAAATATACCACTTGATTTTGAGAGCATAAGAAAGAACCAGAAACACCAATTGCATAGCCTCGTTTTTAGTTTGGGTATCACCCCTTGCTTTTATCTAGCATGGCATGTACTGTTTTTGTGCATTACAATATTTGCATATCATCCTCTTACAATTGGCTCGTGCTGTAACACAGGAGACAGCTATGTAGTGGACAAGTCTCTTGTGAGCTAAATCTGATTATGACATCACATCAATGTAGCAAAGCTGAAACTATTGTATGCCTACAGAGTATAGACTGAGAGAGAAGTGTCTTTTCCTATGAATTGCAGGCTAAAATGGACTTGCATCCCCTACTTTCAAAGGGAGTAACTGTATAGTAAGTGAGATAGATAGACCGATATCATGTAAGCTTCCTGGCCATGACCGACCAGTAGAGGATAACAGAAAAAGGTTTTTAATTGAAATGACTATCTTTTTTGCAAAGTGGTATTGTAGTCTTTGTTTCAGCTGAGACAAAAATAAATCTTTTTATCTGCTTCTTATTTAGGGTTTTATGTTAGCTTGATAACATGTAGCACATAATCTCTGTGGCCAATGACACAGACGCATCTCGAGACCTCACCCTGACATGTTTCTGGGTGTATTTTCAGCTCCAATTTTGCCTGCAGATTCAAGAAGTTAGTCCTCGTTAGTATAGTGGTGAGTATCCCCGCCTGTCACGCGGGAGACCGGGGTTCGATTTCCCGACGGGGAGAACATTGCAAGTTTTTATCAGGTTCAGAGATTCGTTGCTCAAGGTTATGGAGAATCAAAGTCCGAATCCAATTGTAGCGTGAAAAATATACCACTTGATTTTGAGAGCATAAGAAAGAACCAGAAACACCAATTGCATAGCCTCATTTTTAGTTTGGGTATCACCCCTTGCTTTTATCTAGCATGGCATGTACTGTTTTTGTGCATTACAATATTTGCATATCATCCTCTTACAATTGGCTCATGCTGTAACACAGGAGACAGCTATGTAGTGGACAAGTCTCTTGTGAGCTAAACCTGATTATGACATCACATCAATGTAGCAAAGCTGAAACTATTGTATGCCTATAGACTGAGAGAGAAGTGTCTTTTCCTATGAATTGCAGGCTAAAATGGACTTGCATCCCCTACTTTCAAAGGGAGTAACTGTATAGTAAGTGAAGTAGATAGACCGATATCATGTAAGCTTCCTGGCCATGACCGACCAGTAGAGGATAACAGAAAAAGGTTTTTAATTGAAATAACTATCTTTTTTGCAAAGTGGTATTGTAGTCTTTGTTTCAGCTGAGACAAAAATAAATCTTTTTATCTGCTTCTTATTTAGGGTTTTATGTTAGCTTGATAACATGTAGCACATAATCTCTGTGGCCAATGACACAGACGCATCTCGAGACCTCGCCCTGACATGTTTCTGGGTGTATTTTCAGCTCCAATTTTGCCTGCAGATCCAAGAAGTTAGTCCTCGTTAGTATAGTGGTGAGTATCCCCGCCTGTCACGCGGGAGACCGGGGTTCGATTCCCCGACGGGGAGAACATTGCAAGTTTTTATCAGGTTCAGAGATTCGTTGCTCAAGGTTATGGAGAATCAAAGTCCGAATCCAATTGTAGTGTGAAAAATATACCACTTGATTTTGAGAGCATAAGAAAGAACCAGAAACACCAATTGCATAGCCTCGTTTTTAGTTTGGGTATCACCCCTTGCTTTTATCTAGCATGGCATGTACTGTTTTTGTGCATTACAATATTTGCATATCATCCTCTTACAATTGGCTCATGCTGTAACACAGGAGACAGCTATGTAGTGGACAAGTCTCTTGTGAGCTAAACCTGATTATGACATCACATCAATGTAGCAAAGCTGAAACTATTGTATGCCTACAGAGTATAGACTGAGAGAGAAGTGTCTTTTCCTATGAATTGCAGGCTAAAATGGACTTGCATCCCCTACTTTCAAAGGGAGTAACTGTATAGTAAGTGAGATAGATAGACCGATATCATGTAAGCTTCCTGGCCATGACCGACCAGTAGAGGATAACAGAAAAAGGTTTTTAATTGAAATAACTATCTTTTTTGCAAAGTGGTATTGTAGTCTTTGTTTCAGCTGAGACAAAAATAAATCTGTTTATCTGCTTCTTATTTAGGGTTTTATGTTAGCTTGATAACATGTAGCACATAATCTCTGTGGCCAATGACACAGACGCATCTCGAGACCTCACCCTGACATGTTTCTGGGTGTATTTTCAGCTCCAATTTTGCCTGCAGATTCAAGAAGTTAGTCCTCGTTAGTATAGTGGTGAGTATCCCCGCCTATCACGCGGGAGACCGGGGTTCGATTCCCCGACGGGGAGAACATTGCAAGTTTTTATCAGGTTCAGAGATTCGTTGCTCAAGGTTATGGAGAATCAAAGTCCGAATCCAATTGTAGCGTGAAAAATATACCACTTGATTTTGAGAGCATAAGAAAGAACCAGAAACACCAATTGCATAGCCTCATTTTTAGTTTGGGTATCACCCCTTGCTTTTATCTAGCATGGCATGTACTGTTTTTGTGCATTACAATATTTGCATATCATCCTCTTACAATTGGCTCATGCTGTAACACAGGAGACAGCTATGTAGTGGACAAGTCTCTTGTGAGCTAAACCTGATTATGACATCACATCAATGTAGCAAAGCTGAAACTATTGTATGCCTATAGACTGAGAGAGAAGTGTCTTTTCCTATGAATTGCAGGCTAAAATGGACTTGCATCCCCTACTTTCAAAGGGAGTAACTGTATAGTAAGTGAGATAGATAGACCGATATCATGTAAGCTTCCTGGCCATGACCGACCAGTAGAGGATAACAGAAAAAGGTTTTTAATTGAAATAACTATCTTTTTTGCAAAGTGGTATTGTAGTCTTTGTTTCAGCTGAGACAAAAATAAATCTTTTTATCTGCTTCTTATTTAGGGTTTTATGTTAGCTTGATAACATGTAGCACATAATCTCTGTGGCCAATGACACAGACGCATCTCGAGACCTCACCCTGACATGTTTCTGGGTGTATTTTCAGCTCCAATTTTGCCTGCAGATCCAAGAAGTTAGTCCTCGTTAGTATAGTGGTGTGTATCCCCGCCTGTCACGCGGGACACCGGGGTTCGATTCCCCGACGGGGAGAACATTGCAAGTTTTTATCAGGTTCAGAGATTCGTTGCTCAAGGTTATGGAGAATCAAAGTCCGAATCCAATTGTAGTGTGAAAAATATACCACTTGATTTTGAGAGCATAAGAAAGAACCAGAAACACCAATTGCATAGCCTCGTTTTTAGTTTGGGTATCACCCCTTGCTTTTATCTAGCATGGCATGTACTGTTTTTGTGCATTACAATATTTGCATATCATCCTCTTACAATTGGCTCATGCTGTAACACAGGAGACAGCTATGTAGTGGACAAGTCTCTTGTGAGCTAAACCTGATTATGACATCACATCAATGTAGCAAAGCTGAAACTATTGTATGCCTACAGAGTATAGACTGAGAGAGAAGTGTCTTTTCCTATGAATTGCAGGCTAAAATGGACTTGCATCCCCTACTTTCAAAGGGAGTAACTGTATAGTAAGTGAGATAGAAAGACCGATATCATGTAAGCTTCCTGGCCATGACCGACCAGTAGAGGATAACAGAAAAAGGTTTTTAATTGAAATGACTATCTTTTTTGCAAAGTGGTATTGTAGTCTTTGTTTCAGCTGAGACAAAAATAAATCTTTTTATCTGCTTCTTATTTAGGGTTTTATGTTAGCTTGATAACATGTAGCACATAATCTCTGTGGCCAATGACACAGACGCATCTCGAGACCTCACCCTGACATGTTTCTGGGTGTATTTTCAGCTCCAATTTTGCCTGCAGATTCAAGAAGTTAGTCCTCGTTAGTATAGTGGTGAGTATCCCCGCCTGTCACGCGGGAGACTGGGGTTCGATTCCCCAACGGGGAGAACATTGCAAGTTTTTATCAGGTTCAGAGATTCGTTGCTCAAGGTTATGGAGAATCAAAGTCCGAATCCAATTGTAGCGTGAAAAATATACCACTTGATTTTGAGAGCATAAGAAAGAACCAGAAACACCAATTGCATAGCCTCGTTTTTAGTTTGGGTATCACCCCTTGCTTTTATCTAGCATGGCATGTACTGTTTTTGTGCATTACAATATTTGCATATCATCCTCTTACAATTGGCTCATGCTGTAACAGAGGAGACAGCTATGTAGTGGACAAGTCTCTTGTGAGCTAAACCTGATTATGACATCACATCAATGTAGCAAAGCTGAAACTATTGTATGCCTACAGAGTATAGACTGAGAGAGAAGTGTCTTTTCCTATGAATTGCAGGCTAAAATGGACTTGCATCCCCTACTTTCAAAGGGAGTAACTGGATAGTAAGTGAGATAGATAGACCGATATCATGTAAGCTTCCTGGCCATGACCGACCAGTAGAGGATAACAGAAAAAGGTTTTTAATTGAAATGACTATCTTTTTTGCAAAGTGGTATTGTAGTCTTTGTTTCAGCTGAGACAAAAATAAATCTGTTTATCTGCTTCTTATTTAGGGTTTTATGTTAGCTTGATAACATGTAGCACATAATCTCTGTGGCCAATGACACAGACGCATCTCGAGACCTCACCCTGACATGTTTCTGGGTGTATTTTCAGCTCCAATTTTGCCTGCAGATTCAAGAAGTTAGTCCTTGTTAGTATAGTGGTGAGTATCCCCGCCTGTCACGCGGGAGACCGGGGTTCGATTCCCAGACGGGGAGAACATTGCAAGTTTTTATCAGGTTCAGAGATTCGTTGCTCAAGGTTATGGAGAATCAAAGTCCGAATCCAATTGTAGCGTGAAAAATATACCACTTGATTTTGAGAGCATAAGAAAGAACCAGAAACACCAATTGCATAGCCTCGTTTTTAGTTTGGGTATCACCCCTTGCTTTTATCTAGCATGGCATGTACTGTTTTTGTGCATTACAATATTTGCATATCATCCTCTTACAATTGGCTCGTGCTGTAACACAGGAGACAGCTATGTAGTGGACAAGTCTCTTGTGAGCTAAATCTGATTATGACATCACATCAATGTAGCAAAGCTGAAACTATTGTATGCCTACAGAGTATAGACTGAGAGAGAAGTGTCTTTTCCTATGAATTGCAGGCTAAAATGGACTTGCATCCCCTACTTTCAAAGGGAGTAACTGTATAGTAAGTGAGATAGATAGACCGATATCATGTAAGCTTCCTGGCCATGACCGACCAGTAGAGGATAACAGAAAAAGGTTTTTAATTGAAATGACTATCTTTTTTGCAAAGTGGTATTGTAGTCTTTGTTTCAGCTGAGACAAAAATAAATCTTTTTATCTGCTTCTTATTTAGGGTTTTATGTTAGCTTGATAACATGTAGCACATAATCTCTGTGGCCAATGACACAGACGCATCTCGAGACCTCACCCTGACATGTTTCTGGGTGTATTTTCAGCTCCAATTTTGCCTGCAGATTCAAGAAGTTAGTCCTCGTTAGTATAGTGGTGAGTATCCCCGCCTGTCACGCGGGAGACCGGGGTTCGATTCCCCGACGGGGAGAACATTGCAAGTTTTTATCAGGTTCAGAGATTCGTTGCTCAAGGTTATGGAGAATCAAAGTCCGAATCCAATTGTAGCGTGAAAAATATACCACTTGATTTTGAGAGCATAAGAAAGAACCAGAAACACCAATTGCATAGCCTCATTTTTAGTTTGGGTATCACCCCTTGCTTTTATCTAGCATGGCATGTACTGTTTTTGTGCATTACAATATTTGCATATCATCCTCTTACAATTGGCTCATGCTGTAACACAGGAGACAGCTATGTAGTGGACAAGTCTCTTGTGAGCTAAACCTGATTATGACATCACATCAATGTAGCAAAGCTGAAACTATTGTATGCCTATAGACTGAGAGAGAAGTGTCTTTTCCTATGAATTGCAGGCTAAAATGGACTTGCATCCCCTACTTTCAAAGGGAGTAACTGTATAGTAAGTGAGATAGATAGACCGATATCATGTAAGCTTCCTGGCCATGACCGACCAGTAGAGGATAACAGAAAAAGGTTTTTAATTGAAATAACTATCTTTTTTGCAAAGTGGTATTGTAGTCTTTGTTTCAGCTGAGACAAAAATAAATCTTTTTATCTGCTTCTTATTTAGGGTTTTATGTTAGCTTGATAACATGTAGCACATAATCTCTGTGGCCAATGACACAGACGCATCTCGAGACCTCACCCTGACATGTTTCTGGGTGTATTTTCAGCTCCAATTTTGCCTGCAGATCCAAGAAGTTAGTCCTCGTTAGTATAGTGGTGAGTATCCCCGCCTGTCACGCGGGAGACCGGGGTTCGATTCCCCGACGGGGAGAACATTGCAAGTTTTTATCAGGTTCAGAGATTCGTTGCTCAAGGTTATGGAGAATCAAAGTCCGAATCCAATTGTAGTGTGAAAAATATACCACTTGATTTTGAGAGCATAAGAAAGAACCAGAAACACCAATTGCATAGCCTCGTTTTTAGTTTGGGTATCACCCCTTGCTTTTATCTAGCATGGCATGTACTGTTTTTGTGCATTACAATATTTGCATATCATCCTCTTACAATTGGCTCATGCTGTAACACAGGAGACAGCTATGTAGTGGACAAGTCTCTTGTGAGCTAAACCTGATTATGACATCACATCAATGTAGCAAAGCTGAAACTATTGTATGCCTACAGAGTATAGACTGAGAGAGAAGTGTCTTTTCCTATGAATTGCAGGCTAAAATGGACTTGCATCCCCTACTTTCAAAGGGAGTAACTGGATAGTAAGTGAGATAGATAGACCGATATCATGTAAGCTTCCTGGCCATGACCGACCAGTAGAGGATAACAGAAAAAGGTTTTTAATTGAAATAACTATCTTTTTTGCAAAGTGGTATTGTAGTCTTTGTTTCAGCTGAGACAAAAATAAATCTTTTTATCTGCTTCTTATTTAGGGTTTTATGTTAGCTTGATAACATGTAGCACATAATCTCTGTGGCCAATGACACAGACGCATCTCGAGACCTCACCCTGACATGTTTCTGGGTGTATTTTCAGCTCCAATTTTGCCTGCAGATCCAAGAAGTTAGTCCTCGTTAGTATAGTGGTGAGTATCCCCGCCTGTCACGCGGGAGACCGGGGTTCGATTCCCCGACGGGGAGAACATTGCAAGTTTTTATCAGGTTCAGAGATTCGTTGCTCAAGGTTATGGAGAATCAAAGTCCGAATCCAATTGTAGTGTGAAAAATATACCACTTGATTTTGAGAGCATAAGAAAGAAACACCAATTGCATAGCCTCGTTTTTAGTTTGGGTATCACCCCTTGCTTTTATCTAGCATGGCATGTACTGTTTTTGTGCATTACAATATTTGCATATCATCCTCTTACAATTGGCTCATGCTGTAACACAGGAGACAGCTATGTAGTGGACAAGTCTCTTGTGAGCTAAACCTGATTATGACATCACATCAATGTAGCAAAGCTGAAACTATTGTATGCCTACAGAGTATAGACTGAGAGAGAAGTGTCTTTTCCTATGAATTGCAGGCTAAAATGGACTTGCATCCCCTACTTTCAAAGGGAGTAACTGTATAGTAAGTGAGATAGAAAGACCGATATCATGTAAGCTTCCTGGCCATGACCGACCAGTAGAGGATAACAGAAAAAGGTTTTTAATTGAAATGACTATCTTTTTTGCAAAGTGGTATTGTAGTCTTTGTTTCAGCTGAGACAAAAATAAATCTTTTTATCTGCTTCTTATTTAGGGTTTTATGTTAGCTTGATAACATGTAGCACATAATCTCTGTGGCCAATGACACAGACGCATCTCGAGACCTCACCCTGACATGTTTCTGGGTGTATTTTCAGCTCCAATTTTGCCTGCAGATTCAAGAAGTTAGTCCTCGTTAGTATAGTGGTGAGTATCCCCGCCTGTCACGCGGGAGACTGGGGTTCGATTCCCCAACGGGGAGAACATTGCAAGTTTTTATCAGGTTCAGAGATTCGTTGCTCAAGGTTATGGAGAATCAAAGTCCGAATCCAATTGTAGCGTGAAAAATATACCACTTGATTTTGAGAGCATAAGAAAGAACCAGAAACACCAATTGCATAGCCTCATTTTTAGTTTGGGTATCACCCCTTGCTTTTATCTAGCATGGCATGTACTGTTTTTGTGCATTACAATATTTGCATATCATCCTCTTACAATTGGCTCATGCTGTAACACAGGAGACAGCTATGTAGTGGACAAGTCTCTTGTGAGCTAAACCTGATTATGACATCACATCAATGTAGCAAAGCTGAAACTATTGTATGCCTACAGAGTATAGACTAAGAGAGAAGTGTCTTTTCCTATGAATTGCAGGCTAAAATGGACTTACATCCCCTACTTTCAAAGGGAGTAACTGTATAGTAAGTGAGATAGAAAGACCGATATCATGTAAGCTTCCTGGCCATGACCGACCAGTAGAGGATAACAGAAAAAGGTTTTTAATTGAAATGACTATCTTTTTTGCAAAGTGGTATTGTAGTCTTTGTTTCAGCTGAGACAAAAATAAATCTTTTTATCTGCTTCTTATTTAGGGTTTTATGTTAGCTTGATAACATGTAGCACATAATCTCTGTGGCCAATGACACAGACGCATCTCGAGACCTCACCCTGACATGTTTCTGGGTGTATTTTCAGCTCCAATTTTGCCTGCAGATTCAAGAAGTTAGTCCTCGTTAGTATAGTGGTGAGTATCCCCGCCTGTCACGCGGGAGACTGGGGTTCGATTCCCCGACGGGGAGAACATTGCAAGTTTTTATCAGGTTCAGAGATTCGTTGCTCAAGGTTATGGAGAATCAAAGTCCGAATCCAATTGTAGCTTGAAAAATATACCACTTGATTTTGAGAGCATAAGAAAGAACCAGAAACACCAATTGCATAGCCTCATTTTTAGTTTGGGTATCACCCCTTGCTTTTATCTAGCATGGCATGTACTGTTTTTGTGCATTACAATATTTGCATATCATCCTCTTACAATTGGCTCATGCTGTAACACAGGAGACAGCTATGTAGTGGACAAGTCTCTTGTGAGCTAAACCTGATTATGACATCACATCAATGTAGCAAAGCTGAAACTATTGTATGCCTACAGAGTATAGACTGAGAGAGAAGTGTCTTTTCCTATGAATTGCAGGCTAAAATGGACTTGCATCCCCTACTTTCAAAGGGAGTAACTGGATAGTAAGTGAGATAGATAGACCGATATCATGTAAGCTTCCTGGCCATGACCGACCAGTAGAGGATAACAGAAAAAGGTTTTTAATTGAAATGACTATCTTTTTTGCAAAGTGGTATTGTAGTCTTTGTTTCAGCTGAGACAAAAATAAATCTGTTTATCTGCTTCTTATTTAGGGTTTTATGTTAGCTTGATAACATGTAGCACATAATCTCTGTGGCCAATGACACAGACGCATCTCGAGACCTCACCCTGACATGTTTCTGGGTGTATTTTCAGCTCCAATTTTGCCTGCAGATTCAAGAAGTTAGTCCTCGTTAGTATAGTGGTGAGTATCCCCGCCTGTCACGCGGGAGACCGGGGTTCGATTCCCCGACGGGGAGAACATTGCAAGTTTTTATCAGGTTCAGAGATTCGTTGCTCAAGGTTATGGAGAATCAAAGTCCGAATCCAATTGTAGCGTGAAAAATATACCACTTGATTTTGAGAGCATAAGAAAGAAACACCAATTGCATAGCCTCATTTTTAGTTTGGGTATCACCCCTTGCTTTTATCTAGCATGGCATGTACTGTTTTTGTGCATTACAATATTTGCATATCATCCTCTTACAATTGGCTCATGCTGTAACACAGGAGACAGCTATGTAGTGGACAAGTCTCTTGTGAGCTAAACCTGATTATGACATCACATCAATGTAGCAAAGCTGAAACTATTGTATGCCTACAGAGTATAGACTAAGAGAGAAGTGTCTTTTCCTATGAATTGCAGGCTAAAATGGACTTGCATCCCTTACTTTCAAAGGGAGTAACTGTATAGTAAGTGAGATAGAAAGACCGATATCATGTAAGCTTCCTGGCCATGACCGACCAGTAGAGGATAACAGAAAAAGGTTTTTAATTTAAATGACTATCTTTTTTGCAAAGTGGTATTGTAGTCTTTGTTTCAGCTGAGACAAAAATAAATCTTTTTATCTGCTTCTTATTTAGGGTTTTATGTTAGCTTGATAACATGTAGCACATAATCTCTGTGGCCAATGACACAGACGCATCTCGAGACCTCACCCTGACATGTTTCTGGGTGTATTTTCAGCTCCAATTTTGCCTGCAGATTCAAGAAGTTAGTCCTCGTTAGTATAGTGGTGAGTATCCCCGCCTGTCACGCGGGAGACTGGGGTTCGATTCCCCGACGGGGAGAACATTGCAAGTTTTTATCAGGTTCAGAGATTCGTTGCTCAAGGTTATGGAGAATCAAAGTCCGAATCCAATTGTAGCTTGAAAAATATACCACTTGATTTTGAGAGCATAAGAAAGAACCAGAAACACCAATTGCATAGCCTCATTTTTAGTTTGGGTATCACCCCTTGCTTTTATCTAGCATGGCATGTACTGTTTTTGTGCATTACAATATTTGCATATCATCCTCTTACAATTGGCTCATGCTGTAACACAGGAGACAGCTATGTAGTGGACAAGTCTCTTGTGAGCTAAACCTGATTATGACATCACATCAATGTAGCAAAGCTGAAACTATTGTATGCCTACAGAGTATAGACTGAGAGAGAAGTGTCTTTTCCTATGAATTGCAGGCTAAAATGGACTTGCATCCCCTACTTTCAAAGGGAGTAACTGGATAGTAAGTGAGATAGATAGACCGATATCATGTAAGCTTCCTGGCCATGACCGACCAGTAGAGGATAACAGAAAAAGGTTTTTAATTGAAATGACTATCTTTTTTGCAAAGTGGTATTGTAGTCTTTGTTTCAGCTGAGACAAAAATAAATCTGTTTATCTGCTTCTTATTTAGGGTTTTATGTTAGCTTGATAACATGTAGCACATAATCTCTGTGGCCAATGACACAGACGCATCTCGAGACCTCACCCTGACATGTTTCTGGGTGTATTTTCAGCTCCAATTTTGCCTGCAGATTCAAGAAGTTAGTCCTCGTTAGTATAGTGGTGAGTATCCCCGCCTGTCACGCGGGAGACCGGGGTTCGATTCCCCGACGGGGAGAACATTGCAAGTTTTTATCAGGTTCAGAGATTCGTTGCTCAAGGTTATGGAGAATCAAAGTCCGAATCCAATTGTAGCGTGAAAAATATACCACTTGATTTTGAGAGCATAAGAAAGAACCAGAAACACCAATTGCATAGCCTCATTTTTAGTTTGGGTATCACCCCTTGCTTTTATCTAGCATGGCATGTACTGTTTTTGTGCATTACAATATTTGCATATCATCCTCTTACAATTGGCTCATGCTGTAACACAGGAGACAGCTATGTAGTGGACAAGTCTCTTGTGAGCTAAACCTGATTATGACATCACATCAATGTAGCAAAGCTGAAACTATTGTATGCCTACAGAGTATAGACTGAGAGAGAAGTGTCTTTTCCTATGAATTGCAGGCTAAAATGGACTTGCATCCCCTACTTTCAAAGGGAGTAACTGTATAGTAAGTGAGATAGAAAGACCGATATCATGTAAGCTTCCTGGCCATGACCGACCAGTAGAGGATAACAGAAAAAGGTTTTTAATTTAAATGACTATCTTTTTTGCAAAGTGGTATTGTAGTCTTTGTTTCAGCTGAGACAAAAATAAATCTTTTTATCTGCTTCTTATTTAGGGTTTTATGTTAGCTTGATAACATGTAGCACATAATCTCTGTGGCCAATGACACAGACGCATCTCGAGACCTCACCCTGACATGTTTCTGGGTGTATTTTCAGCTCCAATTTTGCCTGCAGATTCAAGAAGTTAGTCCTCGTTAGTATAGTGGTGAGTATCCCCACCTGTCACGCGGGAGACTGGGGTTCGATTCCCCGACGGGGAGAACATTGCAAGTTTTTATCAGGTTCAGAGATTCGTTGCTCAAGGTTATGGAGAATCAAAGTCCGAATCCAATTGTAGCGTGAAAAATATACCACTTGATTTTGAGAGCATAAGAAAGAACCAGAAACACCAATTGCATAGCCTCGTTTTTAGTTTGGGTATCACCCCTTGCTTTTATCTAGCATGGCATGTACTGTTTTTGTGCATTACAATATTTGCATATCATCCTCTTACAATTGGCTCATGCTGTAACACAGGAGATAGCTATGTAGTGGACAAGTCTCTTGTGAGCTAAACCTGATTATGACATCACATCAATGTAGCAAAGCTGAAACTATTGTATGCCTACAGAGTATAGACTGAGAGAGAAGTGTCTTTTCCTATGAATTGCAGGCTAAAATGGACTTGCATCCCCTACTTTCAAAGGGAGTAACTGTATAGTAAGTGAGATAGAAAGACCGATATCATGTAAGCTTCCTGGCCATGACCGACCAGTAGAGGATAACAGAAAAAGGTTTTTAATTGAAATGACTATCTTTTTTGCAAAGTGGTATTGTAGTCTTTGTTTCAGCTGAGACAAAAATAAATCTTTTTATCTGCTTCTTATTTAGGGTTTTATGTTAGCTTGATAACATGTAGCACATAATCTCTGTGGCCAATGACACAGACGCATCTCGAGACCTCACCCTGACATGTTTCTGGGTGTATTTTCAGCTCCAATTTTGCCTGCAGATTCAAGAAGTTAGTCCTCGTTAGTATAGTGGTGAGTATCCCCGCCTGTCACGCGGGAGACTGGGGTTCGATTCCCCGACGGGGAGAACATTGCAAGTTTTTATCAGGTTCAGAGATTCGTTGCTCAAGGTTATGGAGAATCAAAGTCCGAATCCAATTGTAGCGTGAAAAATATACCACTTGATTTTGAGAGCATAAGAAAGAACCAGAAACACCAATTGCATAGCCTCGTTTTTAGTTTGGGTATCACCCCTTGCTTTTATCTAGCATGGCATGTACTGTTTTTGTGCATTACAATATTTGCATATCATCCTCTTACAATTGGCTCATGCTGTAACAGAGGAGACAGCTATGTAGTGGACAAGTCTCTTGTGAGCTAAACCTGATTATGACATCACATCAATGTAGCAAAGCTGAAACTATTGTATGCCTACAGAGTATAGACTGAGAGAGAAGTGTCTTTTCCTATGAATTGCAGGCTAAAATGGACTTGCATCCCCTACTTTCAAAGGGAGTAACTGGATAGTAAGTGAGATAGATAGACCGATATCATGTAAGCTTCCTGGCCATGACCGACCAGTAGAGGATAACAGAAAAAGGTTTTTAATTGAAATGACTATCTTTTTTGCAAAGTGGTATTGTAGTCTTTGTTTCAGCTGAGACAAAAATAAATCTGTTTATCTGCTTCTTATTTAGGGTTTTATGTTAGCTTGATAACATGTAGCACATAATCTCTGTGGCCAATGACACAGACGCATCTCGAGACCTCACCCTGACATGTTTCTGGGTGTATTTTCAGCTCCAATTTTGCCTGCAGATTCAAGAAGTTAGTCCTCGTTAGTATAGTGGTGAGTATCCCCGCCTGTCACGCGGGAGACCGGGGTTCGATTCCCCGACGGGGAGAACATTGCAAGTTTTTATCAGGTTCAGAGATTCGTTGCTCAAGGTTATGGAGAATCAAAGTCCGAATCCAATTGTAGCGTGAAAAATATACCACTTGATTTTGAGAGCATAAGAAAGAACCAGAAACACCAATTGCATAGCCTCGTTTTTAGTTTGGGTATCACCCCTTGCTTTTATCTAGCATGGCATGTACTGTTTTTGTGCATTACAATATTTGCATATCATCCTCTTACAATTGGCTCATGCTGTAACACAGGAGACAGCTATGTAGTGGACAAGTCTCTTGTGAGCTAAACCTGATTATGACATCACATCAATGTAGCAAAGCTGAAACTATTGTATGCCTACAGAGTATAGACTGAGAGAGAAGTGTCTTTTCCTATGAATTGCAGGCTAAAATGGACTTGCATCCCCTACTTTCAAAGGGAGTAACTGTATAGTAAGTGAGATAGAAAGACCGATATCATGTAAGCTTCCTGGCCATGACCGACCAGTAGAGGATAACAGAAAAAGGTTTTTAATTGAAATGACTATCTTTTTTGCAAAGTGGTATTGTAGTCTTTGTTTCAGCTGAGACAAAAATAAATCTTTTTATCTGCTTCTTATTTAGGGTTTTATGTTAGCTTGATAACATGTAGCACATAATCTCTGTGGCCAATGACACAGACGCATCTCGAGACCTCACCCTGACATGTTTCTGGGTGTATTTTCAGCTCCAATTTTGCCTGCAGATTCAAGAAGTTAGTCCTCGTTAGTATAGTGGTGAGTATCCCCGCCTGTCACGCGGGAGACCGGGGTTCGATTCCCCGACGGGGAGAACATTGCAAGTTTTTATCAGGTTCAGAGATTCGTTGCTCAAGGTTATGGAGAATCAAAGTCCGAATCCAATTGTAGCGTGAAAAATATACCACTTGATTTTGAGAGCATAAGAAAGAACCAGAAACACCAATTGCATAGCCTCATTTTTAGTTTGGGTATCACCCCTTGCTTTTATCTAGCATGGCATGTACTGTTTTTGTGCATTACAATATTTGCATATCATCCTCTTACAATTGGCTCATGCTGTAACACAGGAGACAGCTATGTAGTGGACAAGTCTCTTGTGAGCTAAACCTGATTATGACATCACATCAATGTAGCAAAGCTGAAACTATTGTATGCCTATAGACTGAGAGAGAAGTGTCTTTTCCTATGAATTGCAGGCTAAAATGGACTTGCATCCCCTACTTTCAAAGGGAGTAACTGTATAGTAAGTGAGATAGATAGACCGATATCATGTAAGCTTCCTGGCCATGACCGACCAGTAGAGGATAACAGAAAAAGGTTTTTAATTGAAATAACTATCTTTTTTGCAAAGTGGTATTGTAGTCTTTGTTTCAGCTGAGACAAAAATAAATCTTTTTATCTGCTTCTTATTTAGGGTTTTATGTTAGCTTGATAACATGTAGCACATAATCTCTGTGGCCAATGACACAGACGCATCTCGAGACCTCACCCTGACATGTTTCTGGGTGTATTTTCAGCTCCAATTTTGCCTGCAGATCCAAGAAGTTAGTCCTCGTTAGTATAGTGGTGAGTATCCCCGCCTGTCACGCGGGAGACCGGGGTTCGATTCCCCGACGGGGAGAACATTGCAAGTTTTTATCAGGTTCAGAGATTCGTTGCTCAAGGTTATGGAGAATCAAAGTCCGAATCCAATTGTAGTGTGAAAAATATACCACTTGATTTTGAGAGCATAAGAAAGAACCAGAAACACCAATTGCATAGCCTCGTTTTTAGTTTGGGTATCACCCCTTGCTTTTATCTAGCATGGCATGTACTGTTTTTGTGCATTACAATATTTGCATATCATCCTCTTACAATTGGCTCATGCTGTAACACAGGAGACAGCTATGTAGTGGACAAGTCTCTTGTGAGCTAAACCTGATTATGACATCACATCAATGTAGCAAAGCTGAAACTATTGTATGCCTACAGAGTATAGACTGAGAGAGAAGTGTCTTTTCCTATGAATTGCAGGCTAAAATGGACTTGCATCCCCTACTTTCAAAGGGAGTAACTGTATAGTAAGTGAGATAGATAGACCGATATCATGTAAGCTTCCTGGCCATGACCGACCAGTAGAGGATAACAGAAAAAGGTTTTTAATTGAAATAACTATCTTTTTTGCAAAGTGGTATTGTAGTCTTTGTTTCAGCTGAGACAAAAATAAATCTGTTTATCTGCTTCTTATTTAGGGTTTTATGTTAGCTTGATAACATGTAGCACATAATCTCTGTGGCCAATGACACAGACGCATCTCGAGACCTCACCCTGACATGTTTCTGGGTGTATTTTCAGCTCCAATTTTGCCTGCAGATTCAAGAAGTTAGTCCTCATTAGTATAGTGGTGAGTATCCCCGCCTGTCACGCGGGAGACCGGGGTTCGATTCCCCGACGGGGAGAACATTGCAAGTTTTTATCAGGTTCAGAGATTCGTTGCTCAAGGTTATGGAGAATCAAAGTCCGAATCCAATTGTAGCGTGAAAAATATACCACTTGATTTTGAGAGCATAAGAAAGAACCAGAAACACCAATTGCATAGCCTCATTTTTAGTTTGGGTATCACCCCTTGCTTTTATCTAGCATGGCATGTACTGTTTTTGTGCATTACAATATTTGCATATCATCCTCTTACAATTGGCTCATGCTGTAACACAGGAGACAGCTATGTAGTGGACAAGTCTCTTGTGAGCTAAACCTGATTATGACATCACATCAATGTAGCAAAGCTGAAACTATTGTATGCCTACAGAGTATAGACTGAGAGAGAAGTGTCTTTTCCTATGAATTGCAGGCTAAAATGGACTTGCATCCCCTACTTTCAAAGGGAGTAACTGTATAGTAAGTGAGATAGAAAGACCGATATCATGTAAGCTTCCTGGCCATGACCGACCAGTAGAGGATAACAGAAAAAGGTTTTTAATTGAAATGACTATCTTTTTTGCAAAGTGGTATTGTAGTCTTTGTTTCAGCTGAGACAAAAATAAATCTTTTTATCTGCTTCTTATTTAGGGTTTTATGTTAGCTTGATAACATGTAGCACATAATCTCTGTGGCCAATGACACAGACGCATCTCGAGACCTCACCCTGACATGTTTCTGGGTGTATTTTCAGCTCCAATTTTGCCTGCAGATTCAAGAAGTTAGTCCTCGTTAGTATAGTGGTGAGTATCCCCGCCTGTCACGCGGGAGACCGGGGTTCGATTCCCCGACGGGGAGAACATTGCAAGTTTTTATCAGGTTCAGAGATTCGTTGCTCAAGGTTATGGAGAATCAAAGTCCGAATCCAATTGTAGCGTGAAAAATATACCACTTGATTTTGAGAGCATAAGAAAGAACCAGAAACACCAATTGCATAGCCTCATTTTTAGTTTGGGTATCACCCCTTGCTTTTATCTAGCATGGCATGTACTGTTTTTGTGCATTACAATATTTGCATATCATCCTCTTACAATTGGCTCATGCTGTAACACAGGAGACAGCTATGTAGTGGACAAGTCTCTTGTGAGCTAAACCTGATTATGACATCACATCAATGTAGCAAAGCTGAAACTATTGTATGCCTACAGAGTATAGACTGAGAGAGAAGTGTCTTTTCCTATGAATTGCAGGCTAAAATGGACTTGCATCCCCTACTTTCAAAGGGAGTAACTGGATAGTAAGTGAGATAGATAGACCGATATCATGTAAGCTTCCTGGCCATGACCGACCAGTAGAGGATAACAGAAAAAGGTTTTTAATTGAAATGACTATCTTTTTTGCAAAGTGGTATTGTAGTCTTTGTTTCAGCTGAGACAAAAATAAATCTGTTTATCTGCTTCTTATTTAGGGTTTTATGTTAGCTTGATAACATGTAGCACATAATCTCTGTGGCCAATGACACAGACGCATCTCGAGACCTCACCCTGACATGTTTCTGGGTGTATTTTCAGCTCCAATTTTGCCTGCAGATTCAAGAAGTTAGTCCTCGTTAGTATAGTGGTGAGTATCCCCGCCTGTCACGCGGGAGACCGGGGTTCGATTCCCCGACGGGGAGAACATTGCAAGTTTTTATCAGGTTCAGAGATTCGTTGCTCAAGGTTATGGAGAATCAAAGTCCGAATCCAATTGTAGCGTGAAAAATATACCACTTGATTTTGAGAGCATAAGAAAGAACCAGAAACACCAATTGCATAGCCTCGTTTTTAGTTTGGGTATCACCCCTTGCTTTTATCTAGCATGGCATGTACTGTTTTTGTGCATTACAATATTTGCATATCATCCTCTTACAATTGGCTCATGCTGTAACACAGGAGACAGCTATGTAGTGGACAAGTCTCTTGTGAGCTAAACCTGATTATGACATCACATCAATGTAGCAAAGCTGAAACTATTGTATGCCTACAGAGTATAGACTGAGAGAGAAGTGTCTTTTCCTATGAATTGCAGGCTAAAATGGACTTGCATCCCCTACTTTCAAAGGGAGTAACTGTATAGTAAGTGAGATAGAAAGACCGATATCATGTAAGCTTCCTGGCCATGACCGACCAGTAGAGGATAACAGAAAAAGGTTTTTAATTGAAATGACTATCTTTTTTGCAAAGTGGTATTGTAGTCTTTGTTTCAGCTGAGACAAAAATAAATCTTTTTATCTGCTTCTTATTTAGGGTTTTATGTTAGCTTGATAACATGTAGCACATAATCTCTGTGGCCAATGACACAGACGCATCTCGAGACCTCACCCTGACATGTTTCTGGGTGTATTTTCAGCTCCAATTTTGCCTGCAGATTCAAGAAATTAGTCCTCGTTAGTATAGTGGTGAGTATCCCCGCCTGTCACGCGGGAGACCGGGGTTCGATTCCCCGACGGGGAGAACATTGCAAGTTTTTATCAGGTTCAGAGATTCGTTGCTCAAGGTTATGGAGAATCAAAGTCCGAATCCAATTGTAGCGTGAAAAATATACCACTTGATTTTGAGAGCATAAGAAAGAACCAGAAACACCAATTGCATAGCCTCATTTTTAGTTTGGGTATCACCCCTTGCTTTTATCTAGCATGGCATGTACTGTTTTTGTGCATTACAATATTTGCATATCATCCTCTTACAATTGGCTCATGCTGTAACACAGGAGACAGCTATGTAGTGGACAAGTCTCTTGTGAGCTAAACCTGATTATGACATCACATCAATGTAGCAAAGCTGAAACTATTGTATGCCTATAGACTGAGAGAGAAGTGTCTTTTCCTATGAATTGCAGGCTAAAATGGACTTGCATCCCCTACTTTCAAAGGGAGTAACTGTATAGTAAGTGAGATAGATAGACCGATATCATGTAAGCTTCCTGGCCATGACCGACCAGTAGAGGATAACAGAAAAAGGTTTTTAATTGAAATAACTATCTTTTTTGCAAAGTGGTATTGTAGTCTTTGTTTCAGCTGAGACAAAAATAAATCTTTTTATCTGCTTCTTATTTAGGGTTTTATGTTAGCTTGATAACATGTAGCACATAATCTCTGTGGCCAATGACACAGACGCATCTCGAGACCTCACCCTGACATGTTTCTGGGTGTATTTTCAGCTCCAATTTTGCCTGCAGATCCAAGAAGTTAGTCCTCGTTAGTATAGTGGTGAGTATCCCCGCCTGTCACGCGGGAGACCGGGGTTCGATTCCCCGACGGGGAGAACATTGCAAGTTTTTATCAGGTTCAGAGATTCGTTGCTCAAGGTTATGGAGAATCAAAGTCCGAATCCAATTGTAGTGTGAAAAATATACCACTTGATTTTGAGAGCATAAGAAAGAACCAGAAACACCAATTGCATAGCCTCGTTTTTAGTTTGGGTATCACCCCTTGCTTTTATCTAGCATGGCATGTACTGTTTTTGTGCATTACAATATTTGCATATCATCCTCTTACAATTGGCTCATGCTGTAACACAGGAGACAGCTATGTAGTGGACAAGTCTCTTGTGAGCTAAACCTGATTATGACATCACATCAATGTAGCAAAGCTGAAACTATTGTATGCCTACAGAGTATAGACTGAGAGAGAAGTGTCTTTTCCTATGAATTGCAGGCTAAAATGGACTTGCATCCCCTACTTTCAAAGGGAGTAACTGTATAGTAAGTGAGATAGATAGACCGATATCATGTAAGCTTCCTGGCCATGACCGACCAGTAGAGGATAACAGAAAAAGGTTTTTAATTGAAATAACTATCTTTTTTGCAAAGTGGTATTGTAGTCTTTGTTTCAGCTGAGACAAAAATAAATCTGTTTATCTGCTTCTTATTTAGGGTTTTATGTTAGCTTGATAACATGTAGCACATAATCTCTGTGGCCAATGACACAGACGCATCTCGAGACCTCACCCTGACATGTTTCTGGGTGTATTTTCAGCTCCAATTTTGCCTGCAGATTCAAGAAGTTAGTCCTCGTTAGTATAGTGGTGAGTATCCCCGCCTGTCACGCGGGAGACCGGGGTTCGATTCCCCGACGGGGAGAACATTGCAAGTTTTTATCAGGTTCAGAGATTCGTTGCTCAAGGTTATGGAGAATCAAAGTCCGAATCCAATTGTAGCGTGAAAAATATACCACTTGATTTTGAGAGCATAAGAAAGAACCAGAAACACCAATTGCATAGCCTCATTTTTAGTTTGGGTATCACCCCTTGCTTTTATCTAGCATGGCATGTACTGTTTTTGTGCATTACAATATTTGCATATCATCCTCTTACAATTGGCTCATGCTGTAACACAGGAGACAGCTATGTAGTGGACAAGTCTCTTGTGAGCTAAACCTGATTATGACATCACATCAATGTAGCAAAGCTGAAACTATTGTATGCCTACAGAGTATAGACTGAGAGAGAAGTGTCTTTTCCTATGAATTGCAGGCTAAAATGGACTTGCATCCCCTACTTTCAAAGGGAGTAACTGGATAGTAAGTGAGATAGATAGACCGATATCATGTAAGCTTCCTGGCCATGACCGACCAGTAGAGGATAACAGAAAAAGGTTTTTAATTGAAATGACTATCTTTTTTGCAAAGTGGTATTGTAGTCTTTGTTTCAGCTGAGACAAAAATAAATCTGTTTATCTGCTTCTTATTTAGGGTTTTATGTTAGCTTGATAACATGTAGCACATAATCTCTGTGGCCAATGACACAGACGCATCTCGAGACCTCACCCTGACATGTTTCTGGGTGTATTTTCAGCTCCAATTTTGCCTGCAGATTCAAGAAGTTAGTCCTCGTTAGTATAGTGGTGAGTATCCCCGCCTGTCACGCGGGAGACCGGGGTTCGATTCCCCGGCGGGGAGAACATTGCAAGTTTTTATCAGGTTCAGAGATTCGTTGCTCAAGGTTATGGAGAATCAAAGTCCGAATCCAATTGTAGCGTGAAAAATATACCACTTGATTTTGAGAGCATAAGAAAGAACCAGAAACACCAATTGCATAGCCTCGTTTTTAGTTTGGGTATCACCCCTTGCTTTTATCTAGCATGGCATGTACTGTTTTTGTGCATTACAATATTTGCATATCATCCTCTTACAATTGGCTCATGCTGTAACACAGGAGACAGCTATGTAGTGGACAAGTCTCTTGTGAGCTAAACCTGATTATGACATCACATCAATGTAGCAAAGCTGAAACTATTGTATGCCTACAGAGTATAGACTGAGAGAGAAGTGTCTTTTCCTATGAATTGCAGGCTAAAATGGACTTGCATCCCCTACTTTCAAAGGGAGTAACTGTATAGTAAGTGAGATAGAAAGACCGATATCATGTAAGCTTCCTGGCCATGACCGACCAGTAGAGGATAACAGAAAAAGGTTTTTAATTGAAATGACTATCTTTTTTGCAAAGTGGTATTGTAGTCTTTGTTTCAGCTGAGACAAAAATAAATCTTTTTATCTGCTTCTTATTTAGGGTTTTATGTTAGCTTGATAACATGTAGCACATAATCTCTGTGGCCAATGACACAGACGCATCTCGAGACCTCACCCTGACATGTTTCTGGGTGTATTTTCAGCTCCAATTTTGCCTGCAGATTCAAGAAGTTAGTCCTCGTTAGTATAGTGGTGAGTATCCCCGCCTGTCACGCGGGAGACCGGGGTTCGATTCCCCGACGGGGAGAACATTGCAAGTTTTTATCAGGTTCAGAGATTCGTTGCTCAAGGTTATGGAGAATCAAAGTCCGAATCCAATTGTAGCGTGAAAAATATACCACTTGATTTTGAGAGCATAAGAAAGAACCAGAAACACCAATTGCATAGCCTCATTTTTAGTTTGGGTATCACCCCTTGCTTTTATCTAGCATGGCATGTACTGTTTTTGTGCATTACAATATTTGCATATCATCCTCTTACAATTGGCTCATGCTGTAACACAGGAGACAGCTATGTAGTGGACAAGTCTCTTGTGAGCTAAACCTGATTATGACATCACATCAATGTAGCAAAGCTGAAACTATTGTATGCCTATAGACTGAGAGAGAAGTGTCTTTTCCTATGAATTGCAGGCTAAAATGGACTTGCATCCCCTACTTTCAAAGGGAGTAACTGTATAGTAAGTGAGATAGATAGACCGATATCATGTAAGCTTCCTGGCCATGACCGACCAGTAGAGGATAACAGAAAAAGGTTTTTAATTGAAATAACTATCTTTTTTGCAAAGTGGTATTGTAGTCTTTGTTTCAGCTGAGACAAAAATAAATCTTTTTATCTGCTTCTTATTTAGGGTTTTATGTTAGCTTGATAACATGTAGCACATAATCTCTGTGGCCAATGACACAGACGCATCTCGAGACCTCACCCTGACATGTTTCTGGGTGTATTTTCAGCTCCAATTTTGCCTGCAGATCCAAGAAGTTAGTCCTCGTTAGTATAGTGGTGAGTATCCCCGCCTGTCACGCGGGAGACCGGGGTTCGATTCCCCGACGGGGAGAACATTGCAAGTTTTTATCAGGTTCAGAGATTCGTTGCTCAAGGTTATGGAGAATCAAAGTCCGAATCCAATTGTAGTGTGAAAAATATACCACTTGATTTTGAGAGCATAAGAAAGAACCAGAAACACCAATTGCATAGCCTCGTTTTTAGTTTGGGTATCACCCCTTGCTTTTATCTAGCATGGCATGTACTGTTTTTGTGCATTACAATATTTGCATATCATCCTCTTACAATTGGCTCATGCTGTAACACAGGAGACAGCTATGTAGTGGACAAGTCTCTTGTGAGCTAAACCTGATTATGACATCACATCAATGTAGCAAAGCTGAAACTATTGTATGCCTACAGAGTATAGACTGAGAGAGAAGTGTCTTTTCCTATGAATTGCAGGCTAAAATGGACTTGCATCCCCTACTTTCAAAGGGAGTAACTGTATAGTAAGTGAGATAGATAGACCGATATCATGTAAGCTTCCTGGCCATGACCGACCAGTAGAGGATAACAGAAAAAGGTTTTTAATTGAAATAACTATCTTTTTTGCAAAGTGGTATTGTAGTCTTTGTTTCAGCTGAGACAAAAATAAATCTGTTTATCTGCTTCTTATTTAGGGTTTTATGTTAGCTTGATAACATGTAGCACATAATCTCTGTGGCCAATGACACAGACGCATCTCGAGACCTCACCCTGACATGTTTCTGGGTGTATTTTCAGCTCCAATTTTGCCTGCAGATTCAAGAAGTTAGTCCTCGTTAGTATAGTGGTGAGTATCCCCGCCTGTCACGCGGGAGACCGGGGTTCGATTCCCCGACGGGGAGAACATTGCAAGTTTTTATCAGGTTCAGAGATTCGTTGCTCAAGGTTATGGAGAATCAAAGTCCGAATCCAATTGTAGCGTGAAAAATATACCACTTGATTTTGAGAGCATAAGAAAGAACCAGAAACACCAATTGCATAGCCTCATTTTTAGTTTGGGTATCACCCCTTGCTTTTATCTAGCATGGCATGTACTGTTTTTGTGCATTACAATATTTGCATATCATCCTCTTACAATTGGCTCATGCTGTAACACAGGAGACAGCTATGTAGTGGACAAGTCTCTTGTGAGCTAAACCTGATTATGACATCACATCAATGTAGCAAAGCTGAAACTATTGTATGCCTACAGAGTATAGACTGAGAGAGAAGTGTCTTTTCCTATGAATTGCAGGCTAAAATGGACTTGCATCCCCTACTTTCAAAGGGAGTAACTGTATAGTAAGTGAGATAGAAAGACCGATATCATGTAAGCTTCCTGGCCATGACCGACCAGTAGAGGATAACAGAAAAAGGTTTTTAATTGAAATGACTATCTTTTTTGCAAAGTGGTATTGTAGTCTTTGTTTCAGCTGAGACAAAAATAAATCTTTTTATCTGCTTCTTATTTAGGGTTTTATGTTAGCTTGATAACATGTAGCACATAATCTCTGTGGCCAATGACACAGACGCATCTCGAGACCTCACCCTGACATGTTTCTGGGTGTATTTTCAGCTCCAATTTTGCCTGCAGATTCAAGAAGTTAGTCCTCGTTAGTATAGTGGTGAGTATCCCCGCCTGTCACGCGGGAGACCGGGGTTCGATTCCCCGACGGGGAGAACATTGCAAGTTTTTATCAGGTTCAGAGATTCGTTGCTCAAGGTTATGGAGAATCAAAGTCCGAATCCAATTGTAGCGTGAAAAATATACCACTTGATTTTGAGAGCATAAGAAAGAACCAGAAACACCAATTGCATAGCCTCATTTTTAGTTTGGGTATCACCCCTTGCTTTTATCTAGCATGGCATGTACTGTTTTTGTGCATTACAATATTTGCATATCATCCTCTTACAATTGGCTCATGCTGTAACACAGGAGACAGCTATGTAGTGGACAAGTCTCTTGTGAGCTAAACCTGATTATGACATCACATCAATGTAGCAAAGCTGAAACTATTGTATGCCTACAGAGTATAGACTGAGAGAGAAGTGTCTTTTCCTATGAATTGCAGGCTAAAATGGACTTGCATCCCCTACTTTCAAAGGGAGTAACTGGATAGTAAGTGAGATAGATAGACCGATATCATGTAAGCTTCCTGGCCATGACCGACCAGTAGAGGATAACAGAAAAAGGTTTTTAATTGAAATGACTATCTTTTTTGCAAAGTGGTATTGTAGTCTTTGTTTCAGCTGAGACAAAAATAAATCTGTTTATCTGCTTCTTATTTAGGGTTTTATGTTAGCTTGATAACATGTAGCACATAATCTCTGTGGCCAATGACACAGACGCATCTCGAGACCTCACCCTGACATGTTTCTGGGTGTATTTTCAGCTCCAATTTTGCCTGCAGATTCAAGAAGTTAGTCCTCGTTAGTATAGTGGTGAGTATCCCCGCCTGTCACGCGGGAGACCGGGGTTCGATTCCCCGGCGGGGAGAACATTGCAAGTTTTTATCAGGTTCAGAGATTCGTTGCTCAAGGTTATGGAGAATCAAAGTCCGAATCCAATTGTAGCGTGAAAAATATACCACTTGATTTTGAGAGCATAAGAAAGAACCAGAAACACCAATTGCATAGCCTCGTTTTTAGTTTGGGTATCACCCCTTGCTTTTATCTAGCATGGCATGTACTGTTTTTGTGCATTACAATATTTGCATATCATCCTCTTACAATTGGCTCATGCTGTAACACAGGAGACAGCTATGTAGTGGACAAGTCTCTTGTGAGCTAAACCTGATTATGACATCACATCAATGTAGCAAAGCTGAAACTATTGTATGCCTACAGAGTATAGACTGAGAGAGAAGTGTCTTTTCCTATGAATTGCAGGCTAAAATGGACTTGCATCCCCTACTTTCAAAGGGAGTAACTGTATAGTAAGTGAGATAGAAAGACCGATATCATGTAAGCTTCCTGGCCATGACCGACCAGTAGAGGATAACAGAAAAAGGTTTTTAATTGAAATGACTATCTTTTTTGCAAAGTGGTATTGTAGTCTTTGTTTCAGCTGAGACAAAAATAAATCTTTTTATCTGCTTCTTATTTAGGGTTTTATGTTAGCTTGATAACATGTAGCACATAATCTCTGTGGCCAATGACACAGACGCATCTCGAGACCTCACCCTGACATGTTTCTGGGTGTATTTTCAGCTCCAATTTTGCCTGCAGATCCAAGAAGTTAGTCCTCGTTAGTATAGTGGTGAGTATCCCCGCCTGTCACGCGGGAGACCGGGGTTCGATTCCCCGACGGGGAGAACATTGCAAGTTTTTATCAGGTTCAGAGATTCGTTGCTCAAGGTTATGGAGAATCAAAGTCCGAATCCAATTGTAGTGTGAAAAATATACCACTTGATTTTGAGAGCATAAGAAAGAACCAGAAACACCAATTGCATAGCCTCGTTTTTAGTTTGGGTATCACCCCTTGCTTTTATCTAGCATGGCATGTACTGTTTTTGTGCATTACAATATTTGCATATCATCCTCTTACAATTGGCTCATGCTGTAACACAGGAGACAGCTATGTAGTGGACAAGTCTCTTGTGAGCTAAACCTGATTATGACATCACATCAATGTAGCAAAGCTGAAACTATTGTATGCCTACAGAGTATAGACTGAGAGAGAAGTGTCTTTTCCTATGAATTGCAGGCTAAAATGGACTTGCATCCCCTACTTTCAAAGGGAGTAACTGGATAGTAAGTGAGATAGATAGACCGATATCATGTAAGCTTCCTGGCCATGACCGACCAGTAGAGGATAACAGAAAAAGGTTTTTAATTGAAATAACTATCTTTTTTGCAAAGTGGTATTGTAGTCTTTGTTTCAGCTGAGACAAAAATAAATCTGTTTATCTGCTTCTTATTTAGGGTTTTATGTTAGCTTGATAACATGTAGCACATAATCTCTGTGGCCAATGACACAGACGCATCTCGAGACCTCACCCTGACATGTTTCTGGGTGTATTTTCAGCTCCAATTTTGCCTGCAGATTCAAGAAGTTAGTCCTCGTTAGTATAGTGGTGAGTATCCCCGCCTGTCACGCGGGAGACCGGGGTTCGATTCCCCGACGGGGAGAACATTGCAAGTTTTTATCAGGTTCAGAGATTCGTTGCTCAAGGTTATGGAGAATCAAAGTCCGAATCCAATTGTAGCGTGAAAAATATACCACTTGATTTTGAGAGCATAAGAAAGAACCAGAAACACCAATTGCATAGCCTCATTTTTAGTTTGGGTATCACCCCTTGCTTTTATCTAGCATGGCATGTACTGTTTTTGTGCATTACAATATTTGCATATCATCCTCTTACAATTGGCTCATGCTGTAACACAGGAGACAGCTATGTAGTGGACAAGTCTCTTGTGAGCTAAACCTGATTATGACATCACATCAATGTAGCAAAGCTGAAACTATTGTATGCCTACAGAGTATAGACTGAGAGAGAAGTGTCTTTTCCTATGAATTGCAGGCTAAAATGGACTTGCATCCCCTACTTTCAAAGGGAGTAACTGTATAGTAAGTGAGATAGAAAGACCGATATCATGTAAGCTTCCTGGCCATGACCGACCAGTAGAGGATAACAGAAAAAGGTTTTTAATTGAAATGACTATCTTTTTTGCAAAGTGGTATTGTAGTCTTTGTTTCAGCTGAGACAAAAATAAATCTTTTTATCTGCTTCTTATTTAGGGTTTTATGTTAGCTTGATAACATGTAGCACATAATCTCTGTGGCCAATGACACAGACGCATCTCGAGACCTCACCCTGACATGTTTCTGGGTGTATTTTCAGCTCCAATTTTGCCTGCAGATTCAAGAAGTTAGTCCTCGTTAGTATAGTGGTGAGTATCCCCGCCTGTCACGCGGGAGACCGGGGTTCGATTCCCCGACGGGGAGAACATTGCAAGCTTTTATCAGGTTCAGAGATTCGTTGCTCAAGGTTATGGAGAATCAAAGTCCGAATCCAATTGTAGCGTGAAAAATATACCACTTGATTTTGAGAGCATAAGAAAGAACCAGAAACACCAATTGCATAGCCTCATTTTTAGTTTGGGTATCACCCCTTGCTTTTATCTAGCATGGCATGTACTGTTTTTGTGCATTACAATATTTGCATATCATCCTCTTACAATTGGCTCATGCTGTAACACAGGAGACAGCTATGTAGTGGACAAGTCTCTTGTGAGCTAAACCTGATTATGACATCACATCAATGTAGCAAAGCTGAAACTATTGTATGCCTACAGAGTATAGACTGAGAGAGAAGTGTCTTTTCCTATGAATTGCAGGCTAAAATGGACTTGCATCCCCTACTTTCAAAGGGAGTAACTGGATAGTAAGTGAGATAGATAGACCGATATCATGTAAGCTTCCTGGCCATGACCGACCAGTAGAGGATAACAGAAAAAGGTTTTTAATTGAAATGACTATCTTTTTTGCAAAGTGGTATTGTAGTCTTTGTTTCAGCTGAGACAAAAATAAATCTGTTTATCTGCTTCTTATTTAGGGTTTTATGTTAGCTTGATAACATGTAGCACATAATCTCTGTGGCCAATGACACAGACGCATCTCGAGACCTCACCCTGACATGTTTCTGGGTGTATTTTCAGCTCCAATTTTGCCTGCAGATTCAAGAAGTTAGTCCTCGTTAGTATAGTGGTGAGTATCCCCGCCTGTCACGCGGGAGACCGGGGTTCGATTCCCCGGCGGGGAGAACATTGCAAGTTTTTATCAGGTTCAGAGATTCGTTGCTCAAGGTTATGGAGAATCAAAGTCCGAATCCAATTGTAGCGTGAAAAATATACCACTTGATTTTGAGAGCATAAGAAAGAACCAGAAACACCAATTGCATAGCCTCGTTTTTAGTTTGGGTATCACCCCTTGCTTTTATCTAGCATGGCATGTACTGTTTTTGTGCATTACAATATTTGCATATCATCCTCTTACAATTGGCTCATGCTGTAACACAGGAGACAGCTATGTAGTGGACAAGTCTCTTGTGAGCTAAACCTGATTATGACATCACATCAATGTAGCAAAGCTGAAACTATTGTATGCCTACAGAGTATAGACTGAGAGAGAAGTGTCTTTTCCTATGAATTGCAGGCTAAAATGGACTTGCATCCCCTACTTTCAAAGGGAGTAACTGTATAGTAAGTGAGATAGATAGACCGATATCATGTAAGCTTCCTGGCCATGACCGACCAGTAGAGGATAACAGAAAAAGGTTTTTAATTGAAATAACTATCTTTTTTGCAAAGTGGTATTGTAGTCTTTGTTTCAGCTGAGACAAAAATAAATCTTTTTATCTGCTTCTTATTTAGGGTTTTATGTTAGCTTGATAACATGTAGCACATAATCTCTGTGGCCAATGACACAGACGCATCTCGAGACCTCACCCTGACATGTTTCTGGGTGTATTTTCAGCTCCAATTTTGCCTGCAGATCCAAGAAGTTAGTCCTCGTTAGTATAGTGGTGAGTATCCCCGCCTGTCACGCGGGAGACCGGGGTTCGATTCCCCGACGGGGAGAACATTGCAAGTTTTTATCAGGTTCAGAGATTCGTTGCTCAAGGTTATGGAGAATCAAAGTCCGAATCCAATTGTAGTGTGAAAAATATACCACTTGATTTTGAGAGCATAAGAAAGAACCAGAAACACCAATTGCATAGCCTCGTTTTTAGTTTGGGTATCACCCCTTGCTTTTATCTAGCATGGCATGTACTGTTTTTGTGCATTACAATATTTGCATATCATCCTCTTACAATTGGCTCATGCTGTAACACAGGAGACAGCTATGTAGTGGACAAGTCTCTTGTGAGCTAAACCTGATTATGACATCACATCAATGTAGCAAAGCTGAAACTATTGTATGCCTACAGAGTATAGACTGAGAGAGAAGTGTCTTTTCCTATGAATTGCAGGCTAAAATGGACTTGCATCCCCTACTTTCAAAGGGAGTAACTGTATAGTAAGTGAGATAGAAAGACCGATATCATGTAAGCTTCCTGGCCATGACCGACCAGTAGAGGATAACAGAAAAAGGTTTTTAATTGAAATGACTATCTTTTTTGCAAAGTGGTATTGTAGTCTTTGTTTCAGCTGAGACAAAAATAAATCTTTTTATCTGCTTCTTATTTAGGGTTTTATGTTAGCTTGATAACATGTAGCACATAATCTCTGTGGCCAATGACACAGACGCATTTCGAGACCTCACCCTGACATGTTTCTGGGTGTATTTTCAGCTCCAATTTTGCCTGCAGATTCAAGAAGTTAATCCTCGCTAGTATAGTGGTGAGTATCCCCGCCTGTCACGCGGGAGACTGGGGTTCGATTCCCCGACGGGGAGAACATTGCAAGTTTTTATCAGGTTCAGAGATTCGTTGCTCAAGGTTATGGAGAATCAAAGTCCGAATCCAATTGTAGCGTGAAAAATATACCACTTGATTTTGAGAGCATAAGAAAGAACCAGAAACACCAATTGCATAGCCTCGTTTTTAGTTTGGGTATCACCCCTTGCTTTTATCTAGCATGGCATGTACTGTTTTTGTGCATTACAATATTTGCATATCATCCTCTTACAATTGGCTCATGCTGTAACAGAGGAGACAGCTATGTAGTGGACAAGTCTCTTGTGAGCTAAACCTGATTATGACATCACATCAATGTAGCAAAGCTGAAACTATTGTATGCCTACAGAGTATAGACTGAGAGAGAAGTGTCTTTTCCTATGAATTGCAGGCTAAAATGGACTTGCATCCCCTACTTTCAAAGGGAGTAACTGGATAGTAAGTGAGATAGATAGACCGATATCATGTAAGCTTCCTGGCCATGACCGACCAGTAGAGGATAACAGAAAAAGGTTTTTAATTGAAATGACTATCTTTTTTGCAAAGTGGTATTGTAGTCTTTGTTTCAGCTGAGACAAAAATAAATCTGTTTATCTGCTTCTTATTTAGGGTTTTATGTTAGCTTGATAACATGTAGCACATAATCTCTGTGGCCAATGACACAGACGCATCTCGAGACCTCACCCTGACATGTTTCTGGGTGTATTTTCAGCTCCAATTTTGCCTGCAGATTCAAGAAGTTAGTCCTTGTTAGTATAGTGGTGAGTATCCCCGCCTGTCACGCGGGAGACCGGGGTTCGATTCCCCGACGGGGAGAACATTGCAAGTTTTTATCAGGTTCAGAGATTCGTTGCTCAAGGTTATGGAGAATCAAAGTCCGAATCCAATTGTAGCGTGAAAAATATACCACTTGATTTTGAGAGCATAAGAAAGAACCAGAAACACCAATTGCATAGCCTCATTTTTAGTTTGGGTATCACCCCTTGCTTTTATCTAGCATGGCATGTACTGTTTTTGTGCATTACAATATTTGCATATCATCCTCTTACAATTGGCTCATGCTGTAACACAGGAGACAGCTATGTAGTGGACAAGTCTCTTGTGAGCTAAACCTGATTATGACATCACATCAATGTAGCAAAGCTGAAACTATTGTATGCCTATAGACTGAGAGAGAAGTGTCTTTTCCTATGAATTGCAGGCTAAAATGGACTTGCATCCCCTACTTTCAAAGGGAGTAACTGTATAGTAAGTGAGATAGATAGACCGATATCATGTAAGCTTCCTGGCCATGACCGACCAGTAGAGGATAACAGAAAAAGGTTTTTAATTGAAATGACTATCTTTTTTGCAAAGTGGTATTGTAGTCTTTGTTTCAGCTGAGACAAAAATAAATCTTTTTATCTGCTTCTTATTTAGGGTTTTATGTTAGCTTGATAACATGTAGCACATAATCTCTGTGGCCAATGACACAGACGCATCTCGAGACCTCACCCTGACATGTTTCTGGGTGTATTTTCAGCTCCAATTTTGCCTGCAGATTCAAGAAGTTAGTCCTCGTTAGTATAGTGGTGAGTATCCCCGCCTGTCACGCGGGAGACCGGGGTTCGATTCCCCGACGGGGAGAACATTGCAAGTTTTTATCAGGTTCAGAGATTCGTTGCTCAAGGTTATGGAGAATCAAAGTCCGAATCCAATTGTAGCGTGAAAAATATACCACTTGATTTTGAGAGCATAAGAAAGAACCAGAAACACCAATTGCATAGCCTCATTTTTAGTTTGGGTATCACCCCTTGCTTTTATCTAGCATGGCATGTACTGTTTTTGTGCATTACAATATTTGCATATCATCCTCTTACAATTGGCTCATGCTGTAACACAGGAGACAGCTATGTAGTGGACAAGTCTCTTGTGAGCTAAACCTGATTATGACATCACATCAATGTAGCAAAGCTGAAACTATTGTATGCCTATAGACTGAGAGAGAAGTGTCTTTTCCTATGAATTGCAGGCTAAAATGGACTTGCATCCCCTACTTTCAAAGGGAGTAACTGTATAGTAAGTGAGATAGATAGACCGATATCATGTAAGCTTCCTGGCCATGACCGACCAGTAGAGGATAACAGAAAAAGGTTTTTAATTGAAATGACTATCTTTTTTGCAAAGTGGTATTGTAGTCTTTGTTTCAGCTGAGACAAAAATAAATCTGTTTATCTGCTTCTTATTTAGGGTTTTATGTTAGCTTGATAACATGTAGCACATAATCTCTGTGGCCAATGACACAGACGCATCTCGAGACCTCACCCTGACATGTTTCTGGGTGTATTTTCAGCTCCAATTTTGCCTGCAGATTCAAGAAGTTAGTCCTTGTTAGTATAGTGGTGAGTATCCCCGCCTGTCACGCGGGAGACCGGGGTTCGATTCCCCGACGGGGAGAACATTGCAAGTTTTTATCAGGTTCAGAGATTCGTTGCTCAAGGTTATGGAGAATCAAAGTCCGAATCCAATTGTAGCGTGAAAAATATACCACTTGATTTTGAGAGCATAAGAAAGAACCAGAAACACCAATTGCATAGCCTCATTTTTAGTTTGGGTATCACCCCTTGCTTTTATCTAGCATGGCATGTACTGTTTTTGTGCATTACAATATTTGCATATCATCCTCTTACAATTGGCTCATGCTGTAACACAGGAGACAGCTATGTAGTGGACAAGTCTCTTGTGAGCTAAACCTGATTATGACATCACATCAATGTAGCAAAGCTGAAACTATTGTATGCCTATAGACTGAGAGAGAAGTGTCTTTTCCTATGAATTGCAGGCTAAAATGGACTTGCATCCCCTACTTTCAAAGGGAGTAACTGTATAGTAAGTGAGATAGATAGACCGATATCATGTAAGCTTCCTGGCCATGACCGACCAGTAGAGGATAACAGAAAAAGGTTTTTAATTGAAATGACTATCTTTTTTGCAAAGTGGTATTGTAGTCTTTGTTTCAGCTGAGACAAAAATAAATCTTTTTATCTGCTTCTTATTTAGGGTTTTATGTTAGCTTGATAACATGTAGCACATAATCTCTGTGGCCAATGACACAGACGCATCTCGAGACCTCACCCTGACATGTTTCTGGGTGTATTTTCAGCTCCAATTTTGCCTGCAGATTCAAGAAGTTAGTCCTCGTTAGTATAGTGGTGAGTATCCCCGCCTGTCACGCGGGAGACCGGGGTTCGATTCCCCGACGGGGAGAACATTGCAAGTTTTTATCAGGTTCAGAGATTCGTTGCTCAAGGTTATGGAGAATCAAAGTCCGAATCCAATTGTAGCGTGAAAAATATACCACTTGATTTTGAGAGCATAAGAAAGAACCAGAAACACCAATTGCATAGCCTCATTTTTAGTTTGGGTATCACCCCTTGCTTTTATCTAGCATGGCATGTACTGTTTTTGTGCATTACAATATTTGCATATCATCCTCTTACAATTGGCTCATGCTGTAACACAGGAGACAGCTATGTAGTGGACAAGTCTCTTGTGAGCTAAACCTGATTATGACATCACATCAATGTAGCAAAGCTGAAACTATTGTATGCCTATAGACTGAGAGAGAAGTGTCTTTTCCTATGAATTGCAGGCTAAAATGGACTTGCATCCCCTACTTTCAAAGGGAGTAACTGTATAGTAAGTGAGATAGATAGACCGATATCATGTAAGCTTCCTGGCCATGACCGACCAGTAGAGGATAACAGAAAAAGGTTTTTAATTGAAATAACTATCTTTTTTGCAAAGTGGTATTGTAGTCTTTGTTTCAGCTGAGACAAAAATAAATCTTTTTATCTGCTTCTTATTTAGGGTTTTATGTTAGCTTGATAACATGTAGCACATAATCTCTGTGGCCAATGACACAGACGCATCTCGAGACCTCACCCTGACATGTTTCTGGGTGTATTTTCAGCTCCAATTTTGCCTGCAGATCCAAGAAGTTAGTCCTCGTTAGTATAGTGGTGAGTATCCCCGCCTGTCACGCGGGAGACCGGGGTTCGATTCCCCGACGGGGAGAATATTGCAAGTTTTTATCAGGTTCAGAGATTCGTTGCTCAAGGTTATGGAGAATCAAAGTCCGAATCCAATTGTAGCGTGAAAAATATACCACTTGATTTTGAGAGCATAAGAAAGAACCAGAAACACCAATTGCATAGCCTCATTTTTAGTTTGGGTATCACCCCTTGCTTTTATCTAGCATGGCATGTACTGTTTTTGTGCATTACAATATTTGCATATCATCCTCTTACAATTGGCTCATGCTGTAACACAGGAGACAGCTATGTAGTGGACAAGTCTCTTGTGAGCTAAACCTGATTATGACATCACATCAATGTAGCAAAGCTGAAACTATTGTATGCCTACAGAGTATAGACTAAGAGAGAAGTGTCTTTTCCTATGAATTGCAGGCTAAAATGGACTTGCATCCCCTACTTTCAAAGGGAGTAACTGTATAGTAAGTGAGATAGAAAGACCGATATCATGTAAGCTTCCTGGCCATGACCGACCAGTAGAGGATAACAGAAAAAGGTTTTTAATTTAAATGACTATCTTTTTTGCAAAGTGGTATTGTAGTCTTTGTTTCAGCTGAGACAAAAATAAATCTTTTTATCTGCTTCTTATTTAGGGTTTTATGTTAGCTTGATAACATGTAGCACATAATCTCTGTGGCCAATGACACAGACGCATCTCGAGACCTCACCCTGACATGTTTCTGGGTGTATTTTCAGCTCCAATTTTGCCTGCAGATTCAAGAAGTTAGTCCTCGTTAGTATAGTGGTGAGTATCCCCACCTGTCACGCGGGAGACTGGGGTTCGATTCCCCGACGGGGAGAACATTGCAAGTTTTTATCAGGTTCAGAGATTCGTTGCTCAAGGTTATGGAGAATCAAAGTCCGAATCCAATTGTAGCGTGAAAAATATACCACTTGATTTTGAGAGCATAAGAAAGAACCAGAAACACCAATTGCATAGCCTCGTTTTTAGTTTGGGTATCACCCCTTGCTTTTATCTAGCATGGCATGTACTGTTTTTGTGCATTACAATATTTGCATATCATCCTCTTACAATTGGCTCATGCTGTAACACAGGAGACAGCTATGTAGTGGACAAGTCTCTTGTGAGCTAAACCTGATTATGACATCACATCAATGTAGCAAAGCTGAAACTATTGTATGCCTACAGAGTATAGACTGAGAGAGAAGTGTCTTTTCCTATGAATTGCAGGCTAAAATGGACTTGCATCCCCTACTTTCAAAGGGAGTAACTGTATAGTAAGTGAGATAGAAAGACCGATATCATGTAAGCTTCCTGGCCATGACCGACCAGTAGAGGATAACAGAAAAAGGTTTTTAATTGAAATGACTATCTTTTTTGCAAAGTGGTATTGTAGTCTTTGTTTCAGCTGAGACAAAAATAAATCTTTTTATCTGCTTCTTATTTAGGGTTTTATGTTAGCTTGATAACATGTAGCACATAATCTCTGTGGCCAATGACACAGACGCATCTCGAGACCTCACCCTGACATGTTTCTGGGTGTATTTTCAGCTCCAATTTTGCCTGCAGATTCAAGAAGTTAGTCCTCGTTAGTATAGTGGTGAGTATCCCCACCTGTCACGCGGGAGACTGGGGTTCGATTCCCCGACGGGGAGAACATTGCAAGTTTTTATCAGGTTCAGAGATTCGTTGCTCAAGGTTATGGAGAATCAAAGTCCGAATCCAATTGTAGCGTGAAAAATATACCACTTGATTTTGAGAGCATAAGAAAGAACCAGAAACACCAATTGCATAGCCTCGTTTTTAGTTTGGGTATCACCCCTTGCTTTTATCTAGCATGGCATGTACTGTTTTTGTGCATTACAATATTTGCATATCATCCTCTTACAATTGGCTCATGCTGTAACAGAGGAGACAGCTATGTAGTGGACAAGTCTCTTGTGAGCTAAACCTGATTATGACATCACATCAATGTAGCAAAGCTGAAACTATTGTATGCCTACAGAGTATAGACTGAGAGAGAAGTGTCTTTTCCTATGAATTGCAGGCTAAAATGGACTTGCATCCCCTACTTTCAAAGGGAGTAACTGGATAGTAAGTGAGATAGATAGACCGATATCATGTAAGCTTCCTGGCCATGACCGACCAGTAGAGGATAACAGAAAAAGGTTTTTAATTGAAATGACTATCTTTTTTGCAAAGTGGTATTGTAGTCTTTGTTTCAGCTGAGACAAAAATAAATCTGTTTATCTGCTTCTTATTTAGGGTTTTATGTTAGCTTGATAACATGTAGCACATAATCTCTGTGGCCAATGACACAGACGCATCTCGAGACCTCACCCTGACATGTTTCTGGGTGTATTTTCAGCTCCAATTTTACCTGCAGATTCAAGAAGTTAGTCCTCGTTAGTATAGTGGTGAGTATCCCCGCCTGTCACGCGGGAGACCGGGGTTCGATTCCCCGACGGGGAGAACATTGCAAGTTTTTATCAGGTTCAGAGATTCGTTGCTCAAGGTTATGGAGAATCAAAGTCCGAATCCAATTGTAGCGTGAAAAATATACCACTTGATTTTGAGAGCATAAGAAAGAACCAGAAATACCAATTGCATAGCCTCGTTTTTAGTTTGGGTATCACCCCTTGCTTTTATCTAGCATGGCATGTACTGTTTTTGTGCATTACAATATTTGCATATCATCCTCTTACAATTGGCTCATGCTGTAACACAGGAGACAGCTATGTAGTGGACAAGTCTCTTGTGAGCTAAACCTGATTATGACATCACATCAATGTAGCAAAGCTGAAACTATTGTATGCCTACAGAGTATAGACTGAGAGAGAAGTGTCTTTTCCTATGAATTGCAGGCTAAAATGGACTTGCATCCCCTACTTTCAAAGGGAGTAACTGTATAGTAAGTGAGATAGAAAGACCGATATCATGTAAGCTTCCTGGCCATGACCGACCAGTAGAGGATAACAGAAAAAGGTTTTTAATTGAAATGACTATCTTTTTTGCAAAGTGGTATTGTAGTCTTTGTTTCAGCTGAGACAAAAATAAATCTTTTTATCTGCTTCTTATTTAGGGTTTTATGTTAGCTTGATAACATGTAGCACATAATCTCTGTGGCCAATGACACAGACGCATCTCGAGACCTCACCCTGACATGTTTCTGGGTGTATTTTCAGCTCCAATTTTGCCTGCAGATTCAAGAAGTTAGTCCTCGTTAGTATAGTGGTGAGTATCCCCGCCTGTCACGCGGGAGACCGGGGTTCGATTCCCCGACGGGGAGAACATTGCAAGTTTTTATCAGGTTCAGAGATGCGTTGCTCAAGGTTATGGAGAATCAAAGTCCGAATCCAATTGTAGCGTGAAAAATATACCACTTGATTTTGAGAGCATAAGAAAGAACCAGAAACACCAATTGCATAGCCTCATTTTTAGTTTGGGTATCACCCCTTGCTTTTATCTAGCATGGCATGTACTGTTTTTGTGCATTACAATATTTGCATATCATCCTCTTACAATTGGCTCATGCTGTAACACAGGAGACAGCTATGTAGTGGACAAGTCTCTTGTGAGCTAAACCTGATTATGACATCACATCAATGTAGCAAAGCTGAAACTATTGTATGCCTATAGACTGAGAGAGAAGTGTCTTTTCCTATGAATTGCAGGCTAAAATGGACTTGCATCCCCTACTTTCAAAGGGAGTAACTGTATAGTAAGTGAGATAGATAGACCGATATCATGTAAGCTTCCTGGCCATGACCGACCAGTAGAGGATAACAGAAAAAGGTTTTTAATTGAAATAACTATCTTTTTTGCAAAGTGGTATTGTAGTCTTTGTTTCAGCTGAGACAAAAATAAATCTTTTTATCTGCTTCTTATTTAGGGTTTTATGTTAGCTTGATAACATGTAGCACATAATCTCTGTGGCCAATGACACAGACGCATCTCGAGACCTCACCCTGACATGTTTCTGGGTGTATTTTCAGCTCCAATTTTGCCTGCAGATCCAAGAAGTTAGTCCTCGTTAGTATAGTGGTGAGTATCCCCGCCTGTCACGCGGGAGACCGGGGTTCGATTCCCCGACGGGGAGAACATTGCAAGTTTTTATCAGGTTCAGAGATTCGTTGCTCAAGGTTATGGAGAATCAAAGTCCGAATCCAATTGTAGTGTGAAAAATATACCACTTGATTTTGAGAGCATAAGAAAGAACCAGAAACACCAATTGCATAGCCTCGTTTTTAGTTTGGGTATCACCCCTTGCTTTTATCTAGCATGGCATGTACTGTTTTTGTGCATTACAATATTTGCATATCATCCTCTTACAATTGGCTCATGCTGTAACAGAGGAGACAGCTATGTAGTGGACAAGTCTCTTGTGAGCTAAACCTGATTATGACATCACATCAATGTAGCAAAGCTGAAACTATTGTATGCCTACAGAGTATAGACTGAGAGAGAAGTGTCTTTTCCTATGAATTGCAGGCTAAAATGGACTTGCATCCCCTACTTTCAAAGGGAGTAACTGGATAGTAAGTGAGATAGATAGACCGATATCATGTAAGCTTCCTGGCCATGACCGACCAGTAGAGGATAACAGAAAAAGGTTTTTAATTGAAATGACTATCTTTTTTGCAAAGTGGTATTGTAGTCTTTGTTTCAGCTGAGACAAAAATAAATCTGTTTATCTGCTTCTTATTTAGGGTTTTATGTTAGCTTGATAACATGTAGCACATAATCTCTGTGGCCAATGACGCATCTCGAGACCTCACCCTGACATGTTTCTGGGTGTATTTTCAGCTCCAATTTTGCCTGCAGATTCAAGAAGTTAGTCCTCGTTAGTATAGTGGTGAGTATCCCCGCCTGTCACGCGGGAGACCGGGGTTCGATTCCCCGACGGGGAGAACATTGCAAGTTTTTATCAGGTTCAGAGATTCGTTGCTCAAGGTTATGGAGAATCAAAGTCCGAATCCAATTGTAGCGTGAAAAATATACCACTTGATTTTGAGAGCATAAGAAAGAACCAGAAACACCAATTGCATAGCCTCGTTTTTAGTTTGGGTATCACCCCTTGCTTTTATCTAGCATGGCATGTACTGTTTTTGTGCATTACAATATTTGCATATCATCCTCTTACAATTGGCTCATGCTGTAACACAGGAGACAGCTATGTAGTGGACAAGTCTCTTGTGAGCTAAACCTGATTATGACATCACATCAATGTAGCAAAGCTGAAACTATTGTATGCCTACAGAGTATAGACTGAGAGAGAAGTGTCTTTTCCTATGAATTGCAGGCTAAAATGGACTTGCATCCCCTACTTTCAAAGGGAGTAACTGTATAGTAAGTGAGATAGAAAGACCGATATCATGTAAGCTTCCTGGCCATGACCGACCAGTAGAGGATAACAGAAAAAGGTTTTTAATTGAAATGACTATCTTTTTTGCAAAGTGGTATTGTAGTCTTTGTTTCAGCTGAGACAAAAATAAATCTTTTTATCTGCTTCTTATTTAGGGTTTTATGTTAGCTTGATAACATGTAGCACATAATCTCTGTGGCCAATGACACAGACGCATCTCGAGACCTCACCCTGACATGTTTCTGGGTGTATTTTCAGCTCCAATTTTGCCTGCAGATTCAAGAAGTTAGTCCTCGTTAGTATAGTGGTGAGTATCCCCGCCTGTCACGCGGGAGACCGGGGTTCGATTCCCCGACGGGGAGAACATTGCAAGTTTTTATCAGGTTCAGAGATTCGTTGCTCAAGGTTATGGAGAATCAAAGTCCGAATCCAATTGTAGCGTGAAAAATATACCACTTGATTTTGAGAGCATAAGAAAGAACCAGAAACACCAATTGCATAGCCTCATTTTTAGTTTGGGTATCACCCCTTGCTTTTATCTAGCATGGCATGTACTGTTTTTGTGCATTACAATATTTGCATATCATCCTCTTACAATTGGCTCATGCTGTAACACAGGAGACAGCTATGTAGTGGACAAGTCTCTTGTGAGCTAAACCTGATTATGACATCACATCAATGTAGCAAAGCTGAAACTATTGTATGCCTATAGACTGAGAGAGAAGTGTCTTTTCCTATGAATTGCAGGCTAAAATGGACTTGCATCCCCTACTTTCAAAGGGAGTAACTGTATAGTAAGTGAGATAGATAGACCGATATCATGTAAGCTTCCTGGCCATGACCGACCAGTAGAGGATAACAGAAAAAGGTTTTTAATTGAAATAACTATCTTTTTTGCAAAGTGGTATTGTAGTCTTTGTTTCAGCTGAGACAAAAATAAATCTTTTTATCTGCTTCTTATTTAGGGTTTTATGTTAGCTTGATAACATGTAGCACATAATCTCTGTGGCCAATGACACAGACGCATCTCGAGACCTCACCCTGACATGTTTCTGGGTGTATTTTCAGCTCCAATTTTGCCTGCAGATCCAAGAAGTTAGTCCTCGTTAGTATAGTGGTGAGTATCCCCGCCTGTCACGCGGGAGACCGGGGTTCGATTCCCCGACGGGGAGAACATTGCAAGTTTTTATCAGGTTCAGAGATTCGTTGCTCAAGGTTATGGAGAATCAAAGTCCGAATCCAATTGTAGTGTGAAAAATATACCACTTGATTTTGAGAGCATAAGAAAGAACCAGAAACACCAATTGCATAGCCTCGTTTTTAGTTTGGGTATCACCCCTTGCTTTTATCTAGCATGGCATGTACTGTTTTTGTGCATTACAATATTTGCATATCATCCTCTTACAATTGGCTCATGCTGTAACACAGGAGACAGCTATGTAGTGGACAAGTCTCTTGTGAGCTAAACCTGATTATGACATCACATCAATGTAGCAAAGCTGAAACTATTGTATGCCTACAGAGTATAGACTGAGAGAGAAGTGTCTTTTCCTATGAATTGCAGGCTAAAATGGACTTGCATCCCCTACTTTCAAAGGGAGTAACTGTATAGTAAGTGAGATAGAAAGACCGATATCATGTAAGCTTCCTGGCCATGACCGACCAGTAGAGGATAACAGAAAAAGGTTTTTAATTGAAATGACTATCTTTTTTGCAAAGTGGTATTGTAGTCTTTGTTTCAGCTGAGACAAAAATAAATCTTTTTATCTGCTTCTTATTTAGGGTTTTATGTTAGCTTGATAACATGTAGCACATAATCTCTGTGGCCAATGACACAGACGCATCTCGAGACCTCACCCTGACATGTTTCTGGGTGTATTTTCAGCTCCAATTTTGCCTGCAGATTCAAGAAGTTAGTCCTCGTTAGTATAGTGGTGAGTATCCCCGCCTGTCACGCGGGAGACCGGGGTTCGATTCCCCGACGGGGAGAACATTGCAAGTTTTTATCAGGTTCAGAGATTCGTTGCTCAAGGTTATGGAGAATCAAAGTCCGAATCCAATTGTAGCGTGAAAAATATACCACTTGATTTTGAGAGCATAAGAAAGAACCAGAAACACCAATTGCATAGCCTCATTTTTAGTTTGGGTATCACCCCTTGCTTTTATCTAGCATGGCATGTACTGTTTTTGTG